>NC_143012.1:49679876-49832064 GCF_055824585.1 Amblyomma mixtum
GGTCTCAGGCCCTGTGGTTATAATTTAAAGCATGCAGAATCGATGCTGCCAGCTTCTTTTGTTTTTACCGAAAAGCGGGAAAGTATAAAGAGGGAAGTATTGCAGAAGAGCAGAAGGCCGATGCGGATGCTGCCTTATTGCGATTGGATGCGGAGTAACGGCTGAAAGTAGCGCTCCTTGCAGTGCTGTGGCACTCAAGAAAAGGAAATCTTAAAGCCATCTTTCAGAATTTGGGGATCCATCAGTGCTGATGTGGTCGGAGATTAAAGTGCTGGAAGAAAGCGCCATGCAACAGTAAGCACTAAAATAACATAATCCGAACACCTGTAAAGGAGCCATATGCTCGCAATACGCATCATAAATAAAACCGCCATTATTTCTAGGTAAGACTAGTTTTTTCTTCAGCGAAAGTAGTTTTACAGCGCCCTCATTTTTCAAGACAGAGGCTCTCTGCAAGGCACTCAGGGACATGGGCCTTCTTTCCAGCACTGGACCCAACGACAAAAATGGTAGAAAAAAAGAACATTTTTTGAATTCTTGAAAGTGCAGGGAAGAGCACAGGGCAATGAAAAATGCGCTGAACAGCTTAAAATGCAGCCACACAGATTTATTACGCACATACTTTCGGCTCAAGGGAGCATAGGCGCGCAATTTTCGAGCGCAAGAAACAGAGAAAATTCCGTGTTCGTGAGGCAGCAGCGGTGTTATCGCGACCACTATAACGGCGCGCCGAGTACGTAAACGGCCGCGACCACGCAGCACCGCCATTGTGCTTGAACCGTATCATCCCTTGTGCGCAATACATTACCTAAAGAGAAAAGAACGAAAAGAGGCCGTGAAATATTATCGTTGCAGTCCGAAACTTGCACACGAATAAGACGAGAGCCGGGGATACTGGTCTTTGTTATGGAAATTTTAAGGCGCCATAAATTCGATTTTTTTACTGACCTGTTGCTTACTGTGCATGCTTTAAAAACGTGCCTTGTTTCAAATTCATTTGTCGCACAGCACTGAGTGCTACGGAAAAAATGGCGGCTACTACTGAGTATACGGTAAAAACAAATAAAGAGTATTTATCCAGCCACATTGCCATCGCTCTGAGCGGCAGCATGTCCGACTTGGCTTACTACGCACTCTCTCCACAGCTGCTTCCATCTACCTAGCGTAACCAAGTAAACCCCCTGTTACCCCATTTTAATAATGGTAATGCTTCAGTTTCTACGGCTATAAACGCTGCTGCTACTTTTCCTAAGTTTAAGGAAAGTTTTTCCAAAAGTGTGAGTGTCTGGGGTTTTAGTTCAGCATAAAATTGGCTCTCCGTTTCTCTAACTGAGTAAGTTTTCTACTGGTGTAGCTCCAGCGCCAGATTTACTGAGCCATGTCATGACTACTGAATTGCTCAGTACTGTTCTTTCTGATCATGAGCGTACCACTCCTGAACTTCGTCTCTTTTCTACCACTGTTCCCGCCATTTTTAGGGTTATCGTCGCTATTAGAGCTACGGTTCCACAGCACGGTACATCACGTTTTCATGCTGCAACCAGCTTTGTTGAGACATACCAGATGCGTCTCCTCATCACATCGTTCGGTCAAGGAGATCGCTTTCGTTGAAAATGCTCATACTCCGAGCTATCCTGCTTGCAGAAAAACCAAGCGAACTCATAGCAGTCTGATCGCACAGTTCACTGCACACGAGATTGACAAAAGACACAATGCATAATAGGCAGGTTCGAGATTTCATATTAAGAGGCCCGAACCTCTCATACGAGAGGCATTTCATTCTAAATCATAGCCGAAAGCAGTGAAGCAGCGATGCATTATGACAGAAAGCGCCAGAACTCAGACAGCGCAGAGATGCTTGATTGTTGTCAAGCACGTAAACATGCCGGCAACTCCCGTTGGCGCCGGGTCGTCTTCACGCATGTTCAAGATTGCTCGGAAGAGACGGCGTCGCTTCGAAACCCCGCGAACTCTCTACGGGGCTTGTACACAGTGCGGCGCATTTGCATATCCGAAATAGCCGCGCACGGTATCTGGAGTGGGCCGTGTCGGTTTATGCACATCGCAGGACTCGCTCTCGGATTTTAATGTCCCAGGAGGAGAGAGAAGAGTCATGCATGTTCACATAAGCCCTGCATCGTAACCTTAGTTTCGCCGAGCCTTCTGCAGAATTCCTAAAACATAGAATGAAAGAAGCGTGGTGTCTGAAGCTTAAAACCATGCACTGACGAGTTGAGATATAAAGACAGATGGGAAAATAACAAATATAAAAACCAACAGAAGAAGCAGAGCCTTCTTCTTCGGCCTGCGTTAGTTTTTTTTTCTTTTCTGGAGATTCAGTATCTATGATTTTTATCATACAGGAGTTAAACAAATGCACAAAATGGTTTGGTTTATGGAGGCTTAACGTCCCAAAAAAACACAGGTTGTGAGGGGTGCCGTAGTGGAGGGCTCCGGAAATTTCGACTACCTGGGGTTCTTTAACGTGCACTGACTTCGCACAGTATACTGGCCTCCAGAATTCTGCCTCCATTGAAACTGGACCGCCGCGGCTGGGATCGAACCCGCGTCTTTCTAGTCAGCAGCCGAGCGCCGTAACCACTGAGCCACCACGGCGGATCAGAGCAATTACATTTTAACTTTGGACAATACTGCCTCTAAAGCCTTTGTCTCTTCGTACTTACCAACATAAAATTCAAAGTTCAAGTATTGCTCTATACATGAAGACAGTTAAGTAAAAAGTAAACGAAAATTATCTTTAAAGCTGTTTTTTTTTCAAATTAACCAAGAATGCTATTCATAGTTAAGTTAATCAAGTTATACCTTCATTTTTACTAGTTACGCGAGTTGAAAACGACGAAAATAGAAGCAAAAGAAGACAGAATGAAGAAGGAAAAACAAAATGCTTGAAAAAATCCAGTCTGCGTCAGCCTATAGCGGTGTGACTGATGAGAGAAGGCTGTACTTTTTTTTTCCCCTTAATTTCCTTGACACCCTGGCCCTGTCGTCCCGATATTTTATTTTAGGATATTTTTTTCGATACTAAGCCTGTGCAGTCGGATCCCTCGCTCACCATCTATACGAATGATGTAAGGCTGAAGTCTTTCTTTCCCGGCTTCTTAACGTCTGCCTCAGTATTCATTTTTATCTACGCTGCGTATCATATAAGCATGCGATTATCCCACACCTACAAAGCAAGATTAGAAGAGTAAAGCCCATCGCGAACTGACATATTGGCGAAAATAAAACGCATCGAACACAAAAGAAAGAAGGATTAGGGTCGAAAATAAACCACGCTCACACCTTCGCACCAGTAGCACTTGGAAACCAGGTAATCCCTGTTCTATTTGCTGGGAACCTATCACGGCAATTTAGCGGCTTTATCTACCAATACTCGACACACTAGGATGTTTCTACTCTACTTGAGCAATGCAAAGAGCTGCATGGTGCTGCTTCTGTTGAATCAGAACTCTGTAAAGAGCAAGAGGAGCAATAGACACGCTCACGCATTTTCGGTCCAATCCTCAAACACACCGAACATACGTTTGTCTTGATTGCTTCGCGAGACGACACTCTGTGTTTGTACCTCGGCTGAGCTACTTGCGAAATTTCTACTCGCCCTATTGCGTCTCTGAGTCCAGTGTGGCAATAGTCTGGTACTTTTCTGCCACGGGGGATATCGGAGCTTCACAGAAATGTTGCAGTCTATGCTGCGCACTTCGCACTGGCAAGCCGAACTGCTGCCCATTCTGGGTATGTGCTGGAACTGACGCAAGACATGCAGTTCCACATAGCGAACAAAGCGTCTGAACTATTGAAGCGCAGCGCACGTAAGGATGATGCCTGTCTTTCTGGCTCCTGCCACCTATGCAGTCAATATAGGCCGATGAAGGGCTACGAAATATCACCTTATTCAAGAGCCTTTGTGAGAAGCGAACAGCTTTGTGCAATAGGAAAGCTTGGCGGGAGGTGTAGCAACAGCTTCTACCTCAGCGCAAAAAAATTGTGTAAAAGTATACATAGAACTCACTTTGCTATTGATTTGTTACTTCTCTTCTGGCGTGTAAGCTGAACTTACAAATGTTGCCTGTACGGTTAAGGCGCTTGAGTTCGTTTGTTGAAACTGTACAGAACAAAGAAAGGACAATTTGGGCCCCACAACATGATGGAAGGAGGATTTCCAGTTTTTCGAACTTCACTCTGTGCGCTGATAATTGTACAAATCGGAGAAAATCATACAAGTACCGATGATGCAGATAAATTTAAACCTATTTCTTCATTAAATAGGTGCTGATGTGTGTTTGCACGGTAAGGGTCCTAATTAGCGCCTAAAAGTTATTTACCGCTTGTTGTAAGACGTGACTTCATCTCCTGTTTTTCAAAATTTTCAACTCGTCCTTAAGACGTGCTATTTCTTTCTGCCATCGCTTTTAGAGCTAGAGACGTAGACGGGAACGACGCGACCTTTGGCTGGTTGTGAGAAAGGTGAGAAAGTGCTTTCTGCGGCCCTAAATCTCATTCCGTGAGTGTCCTGCCTGCATAACTGGCCCCAATTTATGTTTTCCAGTTGTTGGGAACGCCGAGCATTGAGAAACATATTCTTAACGCTCACAAACGGCATGTTTGCTATGTGCGTGTAATTACGCCGAGAAATAAACGCAAAGTCGGCTGTAATTTCATATGCGTCTCTGGAACGGCGCCGTGAACACCCCGTAATTTGCTCTAAGTTCTTTTTACTCCTCCGAAGAGAACGCAATGTAACATGAAATGCACTATATCGTTTTTGAAGACGAAAGGCACGCAGTATATCAAAGAAAAGTTGCGCCTGTTATTACTGCATAAAATGCACCGGAGAATCACTGGTGAGTGGTAGCACTTATTAGTATCTCCAGAGGTTTCGGCGTGGCATAACTACTGCTCACATGCACCGCGGTTCTAACAACAATCCGCGCAAAGCCACGCGCTGAAAACCTAGCTGTCATTCTAGTACGAACTATAAGTACGAACAGAAAACATCAAAGAAACAATTCCCTGTTGCTAACGACAGACTGCCTGCTGCGACGTGCTGACATTACCTCAGCGTCGCTCTCTCTGCTTCCTGGGCGCATCGTTTGTCGTTCGCCGGCAATTCTCCGGTTGGCTAGCGTACAGGCGCTCAAGCTTCGAGCATTCCAACAGTAATGTTAACAAGAGGGAACGTGCCGCGTCTAATTAATCACCGTCAGCACACCGTTTGGTTGAAAGCAGCGAAAGCGACATTTCATTAGTGGAAGGCTGGTGTGCTGCACTGGTACACGTACTTTCGCCGAACTTTCCACGACACAGACGCCATTGTGCGCAACAGCTACCCGACAGCAAAACAGTTTTTTTTTTGTGCGGCATCATTAATGGCGCAAACTTCGTTGGTGAACTTGTTCTCCTACTCTCTTTGCACTGAAATGCGAGCAATGAATTGGTAATGAAGCATGTAATAAAAGAGTGACTTCCGCGCCTGAAATGACGAGAAAAAAGCTGTAAATCTTCTGCGTGGAAACCGCACGCAAAATACGAACACCTTCTACATGCAGTAGACAGCGTACAGGGGACACATGTTCTTGACAAAGAAAGCGATGAAGCCAACAAGGTTAGTGACAAACGAAAGAGGGCGAATAGAAGTGCTGTCTCGGCGTTGCGACTGAATACAAGCGGCAGCGCTATCTTGCCGGAAATTTAAAGTTAAAAGTTTTCAAGCAACAAACTGGTATGTAAGAGAGCAGATAATGTTTTCAGAATTTTCCCAGCGGCAGGTCACCACGAGCCAGAATTGATTTGTCTGTGTCGCCTATTGGCCCGACTCTTGAGATAATGAAGTCTCGAATACAGGCGGAATACTGTAAATTCATAGTAAAAAATACTTGTAGCGCCTAATTTCGCAAGATGCTGCCCGCACCATTTGTCCCAAAACAAATATAAAATTATCTGCTCACTTCGTCTTTAAATGCCTCGAGGATTCTCGGTTCTGTCTTTGTCTCTTCGGAAATGCGACCATTTGAAACCACACGCAAGTAGTTTGGAGATGCTTTGTCTGTTGGTCATAGTAGACACGTTGTGACATAGGTGACGAGTTTACCTAAGCCATACTGAGTTGTATATCCCGCGTTGGCAATTCTAGGGAAGTGGGATGCTGCGTCTTTGTCCGCACAGTCGTGTTCTCCACTTCCCTGCTTGTTGTTGTGATAGGGTAAGCTTAACATCAACCGGACCTACATTAAGAACATAGAATTAGACTGACCAGTGGCTTAGGAAACAGCGCTAAAATACTCCTGACGTGAGCGTTCCGCCTTTCAAGGTTTTGATCGGCATCGTTTTACAATATAATCGTATGGGACGAATCTAAATCAACTTTTGTACTTGATAAATTAAGGAGCACTGAATCGTCCAAAGAAACGTACCGAGGATGAGGCAACTGCCGAGGCCATCCAAGTTTGAGCAGGCGTGTGAATTTTCTACACATGCCTATGCTGATGAGAGAAGACGGGAAGCTGAAGTCTTGCTTGATGTCCTGGCAAATGTTTCATTGTTAACGTGTCTTGGGTAATGAAAAAAATGGAGGCATGTTGTGGACAAGTGCTCGTGCCATTATATGTACAAATTAACAAACTTTCGCACATGGCTCCTTATAGAAGTCTGACTGTAGAACCTCTCGTTGCACAACTTGATCCACAACTGCCCCTAAGGAGATAACATTTGCATTTCCTTGTTCTGGCAACAAGAATTCTTTGAAGGTTCATTTCTTTATGATCTCTAAGAAAGTGGAACAGTGCACACAACATGGTGCTGTTTTTCAGAATTTTAGCACTGATGGTTACATCAAAAAGGCAACAGCATTAATCGTATATTCATGTATAATATTGAAAAAGACTTCGAGTATATGAGTGTCACCTGAATATTTTGTTCGAGAAACACAAATAGTATAACATAAATCAAAATAATGTAATAAAGGATGCACCAAAATTCACTAACTAATAGCTTTCCCAGCAATCAGCAAAAAGACGGAAGAATTTTGGGCGTTACCGTCTCCTTTGTCTACGTCGGCGCATTGTAGTTAGTGCAACATAAACGAGAAATCAATTCTGGACCAGTGGCTGAGTGGAATTTAATCTTATGTAAAAGCAACTACTCCCAAGCTCTGTCAATTCGGTGTCTAACATTTGTGAATGGGGATATTGTTACCCTCGAAATAAGTGACAACTGCTACCGTTTGCGAATACGCATACCGAAAGTAGCGATTAAACAAATCTGGTTTCGCTTCATTATCGGCCACGTAGTTGACGCCGTCCGAGATATCAGGAATGACCTCTTTATTTTTTTACTTACTTTTCGCATACTTCCTGACTTCCTTCATGCTAACTTTAATTTTCGTTCCTAGATTAAATATGTAGTCTCAACCTCGCGACTCTCTTTCTTTATGGTTTTGCTGCGCTGCTTCAATTCTGTGTATGTCACTATCACTGGCTATAGAGTAGGTATGGAATAAACGCTCCTTTTTATTTATCTGTACTCTAAGTTGTTTTATTCTCCTTTAAAATAGCTTGCACGATGTTTTAGTACTCTGAGTTTTGTTAATTAGATTGCCAAATTCAGTTTTCATCGCTGCTTAGTTTATCCTCGAGTCGGATCAACATATGGGCATCTCTTACGGTGAGTAGTCTGAAAAAACACAAGAAGTAACTTAAAACAAGAAAAAACACATTGCTATCTTTATATTATAAAGAAATATTGCAATCATATACTCCTCTCTGCACCAGGCTCGCTTCTGAACTGGCAGTACTGCGCTTGCTGACAGATTTTATATTGTCTACATGTTGCCACTTGTATACAATTCACCTTTAATAATTATTTTTCCTTCTAAGGCTCGAACTGATATGCATTTTCTTCGTGCGGATCTGTTATTTAGTTTTTTTTTAAATATAGGCAACCTTCAGTGCAACGTTTCCTCTTTACACCTAACTACGTCTGGGTGGAATGATCAATATTGCCTAATTTATTCACCAACCCGATGCACCTCCTATACACGCAGTGATTTCCATATCTTGGCTCAATGGGCCCTATTCTAGAGTATGCGTGTCTGTGACAGCTTCAGTCCACCATTTCACTCCGCGATGTTTACAGTTGGATCTCTTTAATATGCAACGAGGTTAAGCTTCGCTGACGTGAGAAATTATATATGAGAATATGAGATTCTATTTGGTTGACATAGCCGTATAGGGTCTTCACTGGAAGTTGATAACGACGTCGCCTAACAGAGAAACTTTGTAGTGGTGTTCATTATTATATTTAGCCAGTCTTTAAAACTTCCGCGTACTCTGATATCTGCCCCAAATATGAGGGTGGCTCGATATGACGTCCTTCAACTGCAGATTTAAAATGAGTTTACGAACGTATTTCACAGGCAGCCATGCAGTGCGTCTCACAGTGTAGTAGGTAGCTGCCGCCAAGCTTATTACTGCGCTGTTCTCTTCGATGCTTTTCACATTATTCCACATATTTTAGACGAATTTCTCAAATACCTGTAGATTTCAGTCCATACGGCAATTACTCCCCGATGATTTCGGGAAAATTCCTGTGATGTCTGTCTGTGTATTCGTCTGCAAATTTAGCGCTGCTTAAATTTGAACAACAGTAAATAAGTAATCAAAATTAATTAATCTTGCTATGAAAAGCGGTGTTTGCGGGGGAGCTAGCTTGCTGATGTTGAACCCTGGTAACTGCATGCAATAACACGCAGCACGGATCACATAGATGTCTACTGTGCTGTTTGTTTCGTTCCGAAGTAATCCGTTTAAAATCAAATGTACGATCGTGTAACTCAGTTCACACGTTGGATCCTTCATAACTTCAAGTGCGGGACATATATGAACGAATTTCCACACGGCACTACTTGATATGATCGATGGTGTAGAGCACGTGAAAGATTATATTTAAATAAATTTTTTACTATGACTTTTCGAGCCTGAAACAAGGCAAATCTAATGGAATTGCAACAGCATGCTGCGGACACAGTAGCCCTTCTAATTAGCCGATGAAGCTCTACGAAATGCCGCCGCGGTGGCTCAGTGGTTATGGTGCTCAGCTGCTGACCCAAAAGAGGCGGGTTCGATCCCGGCCGCGGCGGCTGGAATTTCTTTGGAGGAGAAATTCTAGATGCCCGTGTACTGTGCGACGTCAGTGCACGTTAAAGAGCCCCAGGTGGTCGAAATTTCCAGAGCCTTTCACTACGGCGTCTCTCATAGCCTTAGTCGCTTTGGGACGTTCAACGCCAGAAACCAAACCAAACCAATCTACTGAAATCTCCCGAATATAGGAGCATTCAATAAAGGAAGTTTATGGCACGCTTACTAAAGTTCTTAAAACCATGCCCCCCCCCCAAAAAACACTCCCAGGAAGAATGGGTGGAAGCGGTCGCCAATATTTTATTTTTAGAACGATCGAATTAGTCAAATTAAATAGCAGCTAGCTTTTAATTAGCAGAATCTTTTGGTTCTGCCCAAAGGCAATTCGTAGTATTGGGGATCACAGTGTCTTACCATTTGTTTTATAAATGAAAACATTTGGTCTAAATTACTGGAGTGCGATAAATTGTGGCACTTTTTACTGACCAATTTAGAGCTGTGCGCCTGAGGTAGGCCTGTTAGCTCAGATGAAACATAACGTGCGCTGCTGACGTGATGCTCTGTCCTGCCACCTCAGTTCCCATCGTGGGCGTAGTTGTATCACGGCATTTTTTATTTGCTTGGTTGCTCGGCAGAACTAGGTGACCATCGTTTTACAGATCGACGAAGGAAAATAAAGTGCATGTGCTGTAATACAGAGGGAACTGCACGAATTTGTCACCGGTTGCATAGTTTACAGGTTGCTGCTAACGTTAGCCGTGTCATAAGGCTTTACTTAGAATACATGTGGGAGAATTCAGTCAGAAGCGTTTGCATTCATTCTCAAATTTTTTTCTAAAATATTATCTGTCTCCAGGTTCGTGTACAGGTCATTTACTATTGATGGAAGACAAGTCAAAGTTATTGGCTTGAGCTTTTATGTCCGTCTTTCGGTGGAACGTCCTTAACTCCATCACACGAATAGCCCACACTGCCGCAGCCGTTAGCTTTCAACAAAGGTAGATTCCCAGCTACTGAAGCAGCAAGGCATTACTTAGCCTCAAAACTCAGTCCTTTATGGTGCATACACCGATTGATCTCATTTTCAGCGTGAAACTTGCTTAAACAAGGGCCAAGGTTCACAAAGAGAGCAGGCACATTACAGGTTCTGAAGTCACATCTGCGAAAGCGCCAAGTATCAAGTACCGTGCAAGGAACAACGCGAAATGAAAGGAACGACAAAAGAAGGAGCACCGCACAGACGGGTGTTTCTGCTTTTGTTGTTCCTCTCGATTCGCAATGCTCCATCCACAGATACCTGTAAACAACTTTCACATTTTTTACGCCCATCTCAAGCAGTTGTAGCTTTGCTTTACACACTTTAACGCCACATATGCCAATAGGCCCACTGCCCATTTAAGGCACAAGAGCTACGAAGGGCTGAACGGACTAGGGCAAGGAGTTGTGATGTAAACAAAGCAACAAGTAAGTGAAACCAAACGCACTTCGGCTTCATTGCTTTTGCTTGTTGGACGTGGACACCTACTGCTTCTGCTACCCGAGCTGATTAGGGCCAAATCCTCAGAACGCACGTACCTTCCTTCCGTCGCTGATTGTAAGGGGCTTTTGCAGCACGCGTGAATGGAGCGGATTGACCTCTTTTTACGAAGATTTATGGATTCTTCGGGGTATAGCCTATTAGCGTGCGTTAGACGTCCATCTCCGAGAGCCCATTAGGGTCAATTGGCGTAACTCGCCAACACAGACAGTGCAATGCAGGTTACACTGTCTTTGCACCGTAGCTTGTTGGTATAGTGCGGGGCTCATGAAAAGACATGGCTCATTAGGGGTTTATTCTTTCGACATGTTTAGCCTGAGTGATCTATAACAAAAAAAAAACGATGTTTATGTTCTGTCATGGTACGAACCAGGAAGACACCTGATGAACAATCTCGCTCTCGCCTTCCGCCGTTATAACTTCAACGCTCTCGTCAGTGCTACCTGGCACTTAGAGGTTAGCGCATTCGGCTATTGAGTGGGAGTGCCGGGTTGCGAAAGCGGCCGCAGCGGCTGCGTTTCGACGGAGTCAAAACGCAAAGACCCCCGTGTGTTGTGCGATGTCAGTGCAGGCTAAAGATACCCTGGTGGTCGAAATTATTTCGGAGCCATTCACTATGGCACCTCTTCCTCTCTCTCTTCTTTCACTCCCACCTTTCTCATTTCCCTTACGGTGCGTTTCGGGTGCCCGCCGAGATGTGAGACAATTACTGCGCCATTTCGTCTCCTCAAAAGCCTCATTACCGATTTTCATTAGCTGTGTTCAAAAGGTGCTCTTTAATAACAGCTCACCAGGAAGGGGCCCTACCGATTGATCCTTAAACATGTAACCCAGCGTACCCAAACTCTGACCTCGTAGCACCGCTTGCTCGCCGAGCACGCGGCAGTCGACGCGCCGTCGTACGGTGACGTTGGCCCGCAAAGTTGCCAGAGCGTCGACGTTCGCTGGCCGAGCAGGTGACCAGCCGCTAGGCCTCTACCGCACCGAACTCGCAGCACTCGTCGTGTGCAACGAGAGAGGGTCTCGCAAGCAGCTACCACCCACAGGAGAGGAACTTAATGAAAGAAACCGCCAGCGTATACCTGCCCAGCACCGCCGGTAAGAAGCGAATCAGGACGATTCGAAGCAACAGCGTCAACAACAGATACCAAAAGTCGAGCTTAGCTCATGTGCAGGGTAGGCAGTAAAGCAACAAGAAATACATAAGATACGGGAGGCAGCCAGACGGTGTCTTCCAGTTGTCGGAGCGCCCACGAAAGCCCCGAGGAGCATGAGGCGAGGCTCGAAAAAACGCGTAGTCCCCGTCATGTGCCATAACACCCAGCTAACGTGGCCGATACCTACAGTGCGAAGCAGTTCATGCAAGCCGAGTTCGTAGTGTCTTACAGCGTGTACGATATACTGAATATAGGTCGGACCTCACGCTTCTATAAAAATGACACCACGAAAAACTAATTGCGCTGATGTGTTTTTACATGAGTTGCATCATGATTGTCATGATGAATTTTCGAGCACTTCATATGTAACAAGCCTAGTGGTTTCTGCACCATATTTCTTCCAGGAGCTCGCGGAGAAAACCTGAGCAAAAATATCGCATTGCGTGTTGCAAAATCTTACGCTTATGCTTGCCTTGAAAGGCTCGCTATTTAGAAACCTGCCGCTCAGAATATAATCTTTTTTTGAAGCCTCTTGTTTTGGCTCTGTTCGTTATTTTCGACTTCTTAGATCGCTTTAAGTTTGGCAGCAGGTTTTTGCATCCTTTGATTGTGTTACCCTCAAGACGTACTTTTTATTTGAAAGTACAACGCCTCGTGCCACAGAGTGTCCGCTATTTTTTTTCTTAGCATTCACTCTGAAAAGTATGGGGCAGTCTGAGAACACACTTTTATATCGGTGCACTTTTTTGCGTCGCTATAACAAAACTCTTTCCTTAGTTCACTTCTTCGCACTTTCTCAATGCTATTTAAGCAAAAGATCATTCTTATTTCCTAATTTATTATACATACACGTTACTCTTCTCTACTCTTATAATCTCACGTTAATTGTGTCCGCCTTTTGGAAATAACCTAATAGCAACAGACATCAAAAATAGGAATATAGTGTTATGCGGTTTAACGTGTTTTGCGTGCGAGATTTGAGGAGCAAGTGTAATGCCTGTTCTTTTTTCCGCAACTTGCTCGCCGCAGAATGTTTATTGGGTAGCTACACGCCAGCATCAATCAAAGTATGCGCGTACCGTGGTTATAGCTGCCGCAGGAGCTTGACAAAAACTTCCATTCAGCAGAATGCTTTGCGTCGTACCTATTCATCGTTAGTGTAGTTGATGTACGCTTGGGATAAATTTCAGTCTTTCCCAAGAAGAATGATTAGGTTCTCGCACGCCACAAGAGAACAGCCTGTTGTGATATGACGAGACTATTTGACCACCGAGTGGTTGCGCATTTCTTCGGATTTCACGGTTGTGCAGGAGCGCGATTAATTGCTTGGCATACTGCGGCAGATACGCTGATAGCAGGTGAAGAGCAACGGCCGCTCCGCCTTGCTACTTCGCCGAAAGCAGATTCAACGCGAAAAAAAAAATTATGGTCCATTTGAGTAGCTAGGCCAAATCCGAATGTTATGCGCTAGGAGTTCGGTTTTCCCTTCGGTTGAGGTGTTCATATCCACTGTTCGCGGGTGGCAATTGGTCGGATAGCGAAAATCGTTAATGTCTACATGAGCGTAATTGGTCACTCTCTCCATTCATAGATCTCTCGGAGTCTTCTTACATACGGCTGAAAACGATGAGTGGAGGGGCACCTCACGTCATAAGCAAGTTATAAATTCCTCGAATTCTAAGTCGGTGAGGCGGCTGGGCCTTAGTACTTTCCGGGCATCAGGTGCAGTCTCCCAATGAATGCGATGGCGTGTACAGGGAAATAAGGCACTACACCAGTGGAAGATTATGAAAAACTTTAATCACTGTAACATTCAGCCCTCAAAATTGTTATTAAAGATAAGCTACATTATCAAACATTCAGCTGTGCAGTGAATGGAAGAAGCCGACTAGGTGCCTTCAGAAACAGCGGGACAAAGCGAGGACGCAAGACGACATTTAATCATGAGAGATCAGATCACAAACCGAAGATTTGATGATAGCTGTCCAGAAAAAAAAAATAGAGCAAATGCGATGAGCATCTTCTGCATTTGCATGCACTGACAAGAATTGGTTCTGAAGAAAATAATTATTGCTGCTAGGAAACAGTGCCTAAGGATCAGTTTAGTCGAACACCTAAATATATGTCTGGAATTACTCGAGAATAGCTTCTTTTTCAAGGAATTTAAGGAAACGATGAACTGGTTTCTTGCTTTCTAAAATAAGCCCTCTACCGTTTGGCTATTTTTTACCTTAGAACCTTCCGTTGTAAACGATATCTCTTTTTGAAGAAATTTCTCAGAACTTCTCACAAGGGCGGAGACATGTAAAGTCCGACCGCAGGGTTAATGGGTCTACTTTGTTCGCGGTTGACAAAGCGTCTTCTTGCGTGGCTAAGGTTATATATTTTCATTAGGTGCTTCTAAAGAAAGAGGCTTTTGTGTCTGTCCGCCAGCGCAGAGGATAAAAGATAGTTCAAGAGAGTGACACTTAGACAAAGAAGGCGGCAGTGCCATGGCACCCCGACTAATTGCCTTGTATTCTGAGAACGCAAGTTGAAGGAAGCAAGAACTTGCGTCCCTTTATTTCCTTTGAATTTTACGATGACGCTGCAGCGTAGGGCGCACTTCGTGAAATTAGATGGAATAGGGCAAAAAACATTGAAAAACTGAATAGTACGCTACAACAAAGGACATAATAGCATGTGACAACCCATTCGTGCTGTCGGCTCTTTGTGAGCTTTTGCACGAAATTTTTCAACAGTTCCCAGTGTTCCCCAGAAGTACTGTTTGTTTCTCGATCTCTCTCTGATACGTTGCCGTAGTAGATCTTAGACTTAGAATTTTTTTTTTGCAGCCGCATGTGCTTTATTTATATAGCAACCAGGAATTCTGTAATCATTACAGGTACGCAGTTCGAACCATGCAGACACTGTACGACTGACATTCATTCAATCCTTGATTGTTTCGATGAATTTATTGATTTATTCAAGCTAGAGTACGCTCTTTGATCAATGAGAACTAACTACAATGCTGATTTCATTGGATTGCGTAAGAGCTCTCTTTGCACTCATGAAGACCCGAATGATAGACTCACATAAGGGTAGCCAACAGCTGTAGAAACCGAGCAATGATAGACAGTTCTCTTTAGTGTGAATTTCAGCGCGCTTTGCAGTTGTGCATTGTAGTTTAGGAGAGTTTATGTAAAAATGTCACATCAAACTCGCAACTCGATCTCCACTGCACGTCATAAGATAGAAGTGGTGTACCACTACCAGTAAGTCAGAAAGAGCACTCGCACCGCACAAGATAAGCCTCAAGGAGCGAAGGCTATAGAATGTTTAAAAACTTCACGGGGCCATTAAGCGGTAAAAAGATAGGGAGAGAGAAATAAAAAACGGGGACCTCATTGTTGTGGTAAGTAACCGCAGGCATGCAAAAAATATGCAGTTTACTGCAAGGAGGATACGCTTCGAAATACATACGCTCACTCTTTCCAAACCAGCCACATATATTTTTGTGAGCCGTACTGACCTTAACGGCAATTCAACCAAACTATCAGTCGTGCAAGCATGATCCACGTGTAACTGCTCCCTTACGCAACGCTCCCAACTCATCAGATTGCATCGCGCTGAAGAACGTACACATGTTAAGAAACGACGCCGCATCTTCCCGGCTGAACGTAACAGGGCCGGTATAATACGACGGCACGGGTGGGTATGCCTGATGAAAAAAGGGCCCGGGTGTGTCAGTTCCAGCGAGTTTCTTTGAGTAGTTGAGAAATCTGTCTTTTCAAGTTTCTCAATGCAGCTGTAAAGAGACCCACGTGGAGTTTCGTGGTGCAATCTACTTGCATTCCCGGCAAAAGATGGCCAACAACGACAGCTTGCACAACGTGAATGATAGCTTTTATTCAGGGACACAAAGGCGAGGTGATGATTTATAAGTTTCTTTGTTAGAAGGCGTAAAATCCAGGCAGTTATGTTGAGGCATTCTGAGATAATGTTGTGCAATGATTTGCTTTGGTCTAAGTAAATGCAACCAAGATATAACAAGAAAAAATTACCGCAGTAATGCTAGAATTCTTGGGATGGCGTTGCGCACACGAACAAACGTACACAGGAAGAGGCAGAAGACAGAAAGAGCGCAAACTATCAACTAGATTTATTGCTTTCGCAACAGAATATATATGCAGCATACACACGTGCAAAACAGAATAGGGAGAGGGAAAAAAAGGACAAGGGGGAAGGGGATATCAAGTCAGGCCTACATAGGTCAGCGAAAGCTACGGATAAAATTCCTTTCCCTATCATATAAGGTGACCGAGGTATCGCTAATACAATTTCCGCCTTTTTCTCTGATGTGGAAAGCTTCTAAAAGTTCGCGGGCTATTTTGCTTTTGCTCTTGCCCAGAATCTTGATGTAATTGAGCATCGACTCACAACCAGAGCATGAAATGCAATGGGCAGGCAAGTTAGCCCCGTCTCTTTTTCTTACAGATAGAGCATTCTCCCCTGCGCGCTCATTTATGCAGCGTCCAGTTTGGCCGACATACACGCTTCCACACTTGAGCGGGATTTGATACACCACGCCCGTGGCACATTTGACATATTGTTCCGCATGTTTTATTGTACATGCGCTCTGTGGGGCTCCTTCCTCAGCGATCCTGGGGCATCACCCAGCAAGCTTTTTTTGGAGCCGAAAAAATCACCGGAACACCATGCCTGTTTGCCACTTTCTTTATATTGTGGGCGACTTTGTGCATGTAAGGAAGCACCGTCGGCTTAGCACTCCGCAAGCGCTCAAGGTCACAGCTATGCTTGCCTTTCTTTGTTTTCTGGAGAAGGTTCTCGGCTACCGCTGTGACGAGCGAGCGGGGCTAACTTGCCTGCCCATTGCATTTCATGCTCTGGTTGTGAGCCGATGCTCAATTACATCAAGATTCTGGGCAAGAGCAAAAGCAAAATAGCCCGCGAACTTTTAGAAGCTTTCCACATCAGAGAAAAAGGCGGAAATTGTATTAGCGATACCTCGGTCACCTTATATGATAGGGAAAGGAATTTTATCCGTAGCTTTCGCTGACCTATGCAGGCCTGACTTGATATCCCCTTCCCCCTTGTCCTTTTTTTCCCTCTCCCTATTCTGTTTTGCACGTGTGTATGCTGCATATATATTCTGTTGCGAAAGCAATAAATCTAGTTGATAGTTTGCGCTCTTTCTGTCTTCTGCCTCTTCCTGTGTACGTTTGTTCGTGTGCGCAACGCCATCCCAAGAAAGCTATGCACCAACTCGCCCAGCAAGAAGTTCTTTTACGTAATGTTAGAACCTTCCCAAATTCTTACGCCTGTTGGGCTGTTCAGCCTTCCTCATTAAGGTGATGCTGGTTTAAAAACGGGTAATTTATAAGCAACTATTAAAGTTTGCCGTATCTCTGGCAGTATAGCACAAAACGGCACAAAAGAAAAGAAAAGCGTCTACATATTAAGTAAACCAAACAAAGCAAGTTGGGCACATACAGTGAAGCCCAGTGTATAAAGCGAACATGAAAATGAGCCGGGACGGACCTTACATTTAGTAAATTTACCTGTGGACTAAGGCATCAAACGCACCAATGACGAATTCCACAAACGAGGGAGACGAAAAACAAGGCAGAAAAAAGAAGATAAGAAAGACTTCTTTGGACGTCCATGGGGCGTTTAATGAAAAGGCAAAATTCATCTTTTTTTCTGATTTCTTCTGCTGAACCTCTTCCGCTTCTCATCTTTATCAAAATTGATTTATTTTATTTCCTTGCCTATGCCCCTTTCTTTCATTTCTTATTAGAGATTCTTCATCACTCTGGATATGTTGCTGGTGCGGATGAGGTCTTCTTCTATCGACCTCAACCTACAGTAAATATGCCACAGACCAAGCGCTCAAAGGCGAACGGGTTGGCTCGAAACGGCAGCTCGAACGCTCCGCTGGCAACATTGCGGTCCAGATGTCGCTCTCGTCGGGTGGATTCGGCTTCTGCGTATGCGCAGTTTCTGACCGCGATGCCCTCGTCTGATGTTGTCGGTATTGCCAGCTTCCATTACAGATTAGAACGTTTTTGTGGAAAAGGCGGCGTAGATGGCGCAGGACGATGATAATTGATGCTTTTGCTGATGATAATGATTACTGATTAAACCAAAGAAGACAGGTGAAGTTGATGTTCACATGCTTAAAACTCACAAGGGAAAAAAAATAATTGTCTACAAACTGAACTAGCATTTTCAGCATTGTTTTAAGCGAGACATTGACTCTTCCTAGAGAACGACACATTTTTCGAGAACTACAATGTTCTCAAGAATTGTTTTTTCTTTCATTTTTATATTCATTCCTGCAGTAGCGAGGTTGTTTGACGCTCGCGCGATTCTCCTACACCTGCACTCCAGTATGTTGCGCGCACAATGGTTGTCTAGCCGTTATGTAACACGCCAGATTCGCAACGAGAACATTAATAAAAGATAGTCTAGTGCAGCGTACAAGTCAGGGACCTATTTGTGTAGGTCCCTATGCACAGTATAAAGTGATTGATGACTGAAGATGGTGGGCATATTTTGAACTGTGAGAAAACTTTAAGGAAGAATCCCTAATCTGCATCCGCAATAAAACTTTGTGGAATGCAGTGGGGCACAAAAACTTCGCTTTATGGTCGCATTTTCGCGGAGGCTAAAAAAAACATTCTCAGACTATATATCATCCAAAAGCACAGTGAACCAGTAATTCTCTAGCAATGCGTGCTTGGTACCAAATGTTTAGATTTCCCTTCAGATGTTGAGTTCCATAAACTAATGTCAGCAGGGCCAGACCGGTTTCGGGCTAGTGGGTAGTCAACATGAGGATCCATAGCGCACATTATTGAAGGGACACAACACGAGCGCTAACATTAGCGCTCGAGTTGTCTCCCTTGAATATTGTGCGCTATCGATCCTCATAATGTCAACAGAATTACATTCAACACACTGCCTTCCCTATAGTCAAGCAAATTTCACTGCAAATGCGTGGGAGTAAAAGGTACTTCTTAAAGTCAGCGAATGCTTCAAATGAGGGGATGATGGTTGTTTTCCGGATATTTTTACATATTTTGATTTATTTGATGTGTTATCAATGTATTTATTCATTTATACTGCGCTTTTGCCCCCAGGCTTCAGCATAGTGGTTAAAAATATTGAAAAAGAAATAAAACATGCACGCTACATAACTGAACAGGACTCAGATCCCCCGCAATCCACAAAGCCATGTGTCAGTGACATGCGACTATGGATACAAAAGGCAGCGATGGAAACGTACAATGATATTTCTCGCTACGTAGGGATCGTGGTGACCCAAATCAGGACAGTGAACCTGCAGTAAAAATCTGCCTGCTTAGATTTTTTCACCGAACCATACTGTCAAGAAAAGTTAAACACTTGAGACAGCTATTTACATAAATTAATCGCTAGGTGAGAGCTCGAGCGTCCTATGGCGTGACCTCTTAAAAATGAGAATCCACAATTATTTTTTATGCTCTTCGGACTACAGGAGTTGCGCAAACACTGACTCGCCACCAGAAAACTTTTTCGGCAGATCACCGTGGTCCACGTTTCGCAGTAATTAGGTATTCCGTTGCTGAGACACGGCAAGACTCTTACCGCTTCATTACGTGCGCCCACCGTCGCTCAGGGTTTCCCAACAACTTTCGCCAACCAGTGTAGAACACTCCAGCTGCCTCAGGGTAAGAAGTCCCCTCGCCACTTCGCAGTCATGGCGCACTGGGAGAGACATGTCGGTGTTTGGTTCTGCAATCTCTTCTTTCTTCACTTTACAGGAACAGGCATTGAGCAATGCGTTAAGGCGTAGGTCATTTGCCTAATGTTCTAGAGCTGCAGTGATTAATTATAGGTGGGATATTTCCCACTGCTGATTTTCTAGTCGGCTGTCCGCTTTTCACATAATGGAAGTAAGCGCGCAAGAGGATGCAAGCAAGAAATCTTACTAACTGCGTGCATACAGTCGCCTTCACAGCTGTGAAACGACACGGCTGCAGCTGTCGGGGGTTAATTAACCATTCAGTTTGCTTTATTTGTTTCGGGGTTGAGCAGCAAACCTTGAACAGCTGCATATAAAGCAGTGCAGCTATATACAGACGTCTGCTGCAGTTTATACATGCGGTTATTCGATCCAATCTTTAAAAAAGTGCATGTTTTATTCTCGAAATCAGTCTAAAATGGTAATGTCTCTGCTCTTACGGTCTCTAGTACTAAGAGACACCTGCTACTGGAGGGAGAAGTGTGCGCCGATACCATTAGAGCACTCAGACTGCATCAACTTCCAGCGCTCTCCCTTTATGTGGTTACTGCCTTAGACGAAAGTAAAAGAACAGCTGCGCCCGCGGCCGCAGCAGGCCTAGCGGCGCTGCCGTCTCCGGCGCTGACCGCTTCTCCCCGGCTGCGAGAGTAACTGGCCTAGTTAAGCCTGCACCCTCGCTCAGTATGACAGAGCTCCGGAGGTGCGACTTTGCTCGCCGCACACGCTACCCGCTTATGCCATCAAAGGAAGAAAAGCCAGGGTTCAGGCTTACGTCAGCCGTTCTAAAGTCGTTGGAATAGTGTATTTCTCTCTCTCGACGCAGGGAGCAGAGGTAAGCGCCGAGAACCGCAGCGCCTCCACTCGGCCAAGGCCACTCCTGCCTCCGCCCCCGTCGCCGCTGCTCGGTTACTTTAAGGAAAGACGGTACATGGCGCAAAGTGGCGCAAAGCTGGTGTTTACAGACTGCAGTTGTTTCGGCGCCACAGAAAGTTTTACAAGCAAAGTGCGTTAAACCGCAGGTGTTGTGGAAGAAACATCTGTAAAAATTTCAGATCAATTCGTTTTGTGTTCGTTTTCAAAAGAATTAATCAGTTTTTATGTATCCCGATGCAGGTTGCAGGAGTAGTAAGCGTCATTCTGACTACTAAACGAAAAAAAAGAGGAATAAATAACAAAAGGGGCATGACCTTTATAAAGTAAACTTCCGTTAGTAACACTGTCATGTCAGTTCTTACCTTTAGAACTGGCAATTTATGTCTGTGTTGATACATCAGTTTATTCCAAGCACGCCCGCTAGTAACATTTATGGTAGGCCTTTGGAGGCATCAAAATTGCTTTTGCGGCGTAGAACTCCCTGTAATGGAATACTGCAGAAGCTATATGAATTTGAAAACTAGTGTTGACCTTGAATAAACTTTCACTTCGCCATTAAACGCTAGCAGTTTTAAAGCTATCCCGTTAAAATTGAAGGACCTTTGAAGGTGGCGCTGAATTTTCCTCATGTTCTAGGGGTTTACAGTTTGAGAGTTGCCACTATATCCGCACAGTACTGCTAAAAAGCAAGCCACATTGCGTAAAGATATTTTTCCCCAGGCTCAGGAAAGTTACCATCATTGCTTTTGGAAACGACTGCCTTGTGAAGATTGGGAAGACTGATCTCTAACCAAGGATGCTGAAAAGAGAATTGCCAAAGGAGGACGATAAATTAGCAAAACGAACACACATAGATTTATTCGCCTGACTAATTATTAAAGTGATAACTAACTTCGAGTCTTCAAGGTGTGCAAAAATGTTACGTGACTATACGTTTAATTTATATATTGACACGAGGATTGGACGTAGAAGAGGAAAAAGATCGCAGCCGCAAGAAGTAGACGACGCTGAAGTGGAGGTCCGTTTCTCTGGTGCCCTCGTTCAGCCGCTGCAGTTACTTTTCAGTGTAGCAACTGTTACACATCTGGTGGAGCAGTGCTGGGTACGCTTCCCGACCTGCGTACGCCTACGAGATAAAGACGGAACTCACACCGGTCCATCAGCGCCCAAGCCGCCGCCTCCGCGGTGAGTCGCCTGAGTTCGGGCCTCTTGCCAACCCGACGAGGATGACGCAGCCTCGACCGGCGGTCCCACCGGAAATGGCCACAGACAGTAGGTCCCCGGCGCCCATCCTCTACCACACGCCGCGAACACCGCCATCTTTTCACGGGGACGTGTACGAAGATGCGGAAGACTGGCTAGACACCTTCGAGCGGGTCGCCCGCTACAACGGCTGGAGCGACGACCGTAAGCTGCATAACGTGTATTTTGCGCTCGAGGACTCCGCTAGGACATGGTACGAGAACCACGAGAGCAACCTGTCCACCTGGGAGGCATTTCGCCAAAATCTCCTAGCTACATTCCCCAACGCAGACCGCCGGGAGAAAGCTGAAGCTGCGCTTCGCTCCCGTAACCAGCGGACTAACGAAAGCGTCCGCATGTATGTGGAGGACATGACACGCCTCTTCAAGCGTGCTGACCCATCCATGGCGGAGGAGACGAAGCTTCGCCACCTCATGCGCGGGGTCAAGCAGGAGCTTTTCGCCGGTCTTGTGCGCAGTCCACCGCGTACTGTTGCCGAATTCCTCACGGAAGCGACTACAATGGAGACGACGCTCCTGCAACGAGCCCGGCAGTACAATCGGGATGTAAGCACGCTTGGGCCCGCTGTTTCTTCGATGCCGCTAGGGAGTGATGCGGCCGTCTTACGGGACCTAATCAGGTCGATCGTCAGGGAGGAATTACAAGCCCTCCAGCTGCCTCCCAGCGCGCCGTCTGTTACATCGCTGTCTGAAGTCGTCCGGGACGAGGTGCGCCTAGCAGCACAGCAGCAACAACTGCCTGAGATCCCAAGACAGACTGAGGTCAGACCTACCTATGCGTCTGTCCTCTGCCGGGCCCCAACGTCAGGCTACGACGTGAATACCGCGACTCACGCAGCGCAGCCGTCTGGTCTTTCCCGTGTGCCTGATCGACCAGCTTACCAGCGGCCACGGAAGTGTGATGTGTGGCGTGCACCGGACCGGCGGCCCCTTTGCTACCACTGTGGTGAGGCGGGACATCTTTACAGGGCCTGCCCGTACCGCCGAGTGGGTCTGCGTGGTTTCGCGCCCGACGACCCTTGCTCCCGGAATGGCGAACGACCATTCGAAATTGAAGCTCATCTGTCGGCCCGTCAGAGGCCTGGGACATACGGTCGCTACGATCCTAGGTCGTCATCTCCGCTGCGTTACCGTTCCCCAAGCCCTCGCCGAGACGCCGGCTACCCTGAGCGGCGTTCTCCCAGTCCACATCGGGAAAACTAATTCCAGCGGTCTCCGGAGGCAAGGCCGCTGCTGTCGGGAAAACTGAAGATCCTCCGCCGCCGATATACCGATACGCTGATTCCTCACCGGGGCAGGGTAGCGACAGCATCCGACGCGCTACTTCTGATTTGTGTGTGACGATTGACGGAACTGACACCATCGCTTTACTTGATACTGGTGCTGACTATTCAGTGATGAGCCACACTCTCGCCCAGGAATTGAGCAAAGTTTTGACACCATGGTTGGGCCCTAGCATTCGCACAGCTGGAGGTCACCTCATTAGCCCGACCGGAAGGTGCACAGCCCGAGTCTGCATCCGCGTTTTCGTCTACGTGGGTGAATTCGTCGTCTTGAGCGAGTGTTCGAGAGATTTGATTCTGGGCCTCGACTTTCTACAGGCAAACGGTGCTGTGATCGATCTACACGAGGCGCGAGTCAGATTTTCGACGAAGCAAGCCGTGGCGCAGAGTGACACAGAAGGCCCAGGAGTCAACGCTCTGCGCATAGTCGAAGACGGCGTAATGCTGCCACCACGGTCCAGTGTACTGGTGTTAGTGAGGAACGACTCGTTTCACGACTACGAAGGTATTGCGGACAGTCACCCTTCGCTGTTGCTCGAGAAGGGTGTGGCTATCGCGCGCGGTCTTGTCGAACTGAATGACGGCTGTGCGACAGTTTTTCTGACGAATTTCACGAATGAAATTCAGCACCTCGCCAAGGGAACGGCCGTCGCCTTTCTCGACGACGTGGATAGGTTGCCGAATCTGTGCCCCGTACAGGTGAATCTTCACGACGATGCCGCACCAAGTAACGCCCTTCAGAAGGTTAAAATCTACCCGGAGTTGTCACCTCATCAGAAGAACCTTCTGTCGTCGCTGCTACTTGATTTTAAAGATTGCTTCGCGGCGAGCTCCAAGGTCGGACGTACGCCGGTAGCCAAGCATCGCATTGTCACCGATTCGACCACGCCACCAGTTTGTCAGCGTCCATACCGCGTTTCGCCTAAAGAGCGCGAAGCTATTAGGACGCAAGTCGATGAAATGCTTGCAGACGATGTTATACAGCCGTCAACAAGTCCGTGGGCGTCGCCGGTGGTCCTGGTGAAAAAGAAAGACAACACGTTGCGATTCTGTGTTGATTACAGGAAACTGAATAATGTTACCAAAAAGGACGTATACCCACTCCTGAGGATCGATGATGCCCTCGACCGACTCCGGGACGCCAGGTTCTTCTCTTCCTTAGATCTGAAAAGCGGATATTGGCAGATCGAGGTGGACGAGCGAGACCGCGAGAAAACGGCTTTAGTGACACCCGACGGTCTGTACGAATTTAAGGTGCTCCCATTTGGACTTTGCTCCGCTCCGGCCACATTTCAACGCATGATGGACACTGTTTTAGCTGGTTTGAAGTGGCAGTCGTGCCTTGTGTACCTGGACGACGTGGTCATCTTTTCGTCTAGCTTCGAACAACACTTGCAGCGATTGCGCATTGTCCTTCAAGCCCTCCAGTCTGCACAACTAACTATCAAGCCAGAGAAATGCCATTTCGCCTTCGAGGAGCTCCGTTTCTTAGGACATGTTGTTAGCGCACAAGGTGTTCTTCCAGACCCCGACAAGACTTCCGCCGTCTCCCGTTTCCCACGCCCAACCGACAAGAAGGCCCTCCGACGTTTTTTGGGCCTCTGCTCGTATTACCGCCGCTTTGTTAAAGATTTTTCTCGCCTAGCTGAGCCATTGACTGCCTTGACTCGAGATGACACACCCTTCGTATGGGGAAGTGCCCAAGACGCAGCCTTCGAGGAACTCCGCTGCCGCCTTCAAAGTCCACCAATACTAGCTCATTTCGACGAGAATGCAGGGACTGATGTCCACACTGACGCCAGCAATGTCGGCCTCGGAGCGATCCTCGCACAGTGGCAGGACGGCGCAGAGCGAGTAATCGCTTATGCGAGCCGCACACTTTCTCGATCGGAACGGAACTATTCGACGACAGAAAAGGAGTGCCTTGCCGTCATCTGGGCTCTGAGTAAGTTTCGACCTTACATCTACGGCCGACCGTTTCGTGTTGTCAGCGATCATCACTCGCTATGCTGGCTAGCCAGCATTCAAGACCCTTCCGGCCGGTTGGCTAGATGGAGCCTCCGTTTACAGGAGTACGACGTTACGGTCGTCTATAAATCGGGTCGGCAGCACCAAGACGCGGACTGTTTATCACGAGCACCCGTGGAACCGGCTACGCAAGACATCACCGAAGATTGCCCTACTCTTTGTGCCATTAGCATCTCCCGTATGGCGCAGCTTCAACGAGCAGATTCTGAGTTGGCGCCACTCGTTAAGTATCTGGAGGGTTTGAATGCTCATGTACCTCGTGTGTTTCGCCGTGGACTACAGTCCTTCATTCTGCGGCGTGGAGTCCTCTACAAGCGCAACTTCGACAGCAACAAGGAGACGTTTCTGCTTGTTGTGCCATCCCAGTTACGCTCCGAAATCTTAAGCGCTTGTCATGATGAACCATCCGCCGGCCACTTGGGGGTCAGTCGCACACTGGCAAAGATTCGGCTTAATTATTACTGGCCCAATTTACTACAATCCGTGCGTAGATACGTAACAACATGCCGGGATTGCCAACGGCGCAAACCTCCTCCTCTAAAGCCAGCAGGCTTTCTGCAGCCCATAGCACCACCAAAGACCCCTTTTCAGCAAATTGGCATATACCTCCTCGGCCCTTTTCCGAAGTCGTCCAGAGGAAAACGGTGGATTGCGGTCGCGACAGATTATTTGACCCGATACGCTGAGACCGCGTCACTTGCAAACGGTACTGCTGCTGAAGTCGCCGACTTCTTCGTCCACAACATCGTCCTGCGTCATGGCGCTCCTGCAGCTATCATTACTGACCGTGGAGCTGCATTTACGGCCCGCTTCACTCAGGCTGTACTCAAGCTCACGCACACCAGCCATAGACGTACAACGGCCTACCACCCGCAGACAAACGGCTTGGTGGAACGCCTCAACAGGACCTTGACCGACATGCTTTCCATGTATATTGATATCGAGCACAAGACATGGGACGAAATTCTTCCATACGCAACATTCGCGTATAATACCGCGCAGCAAGAGACGACGCAGTTCACTCCGTTCGAATTAGTCTTCGGTCGACAGGTTACCACCCCCCTGGATGCTATGCTACCCGTGGACCCCCCTGACAGTGAGAGTGAACTTGATGTCGACGTCGCCACCTATGTTCAGCGTGCGGAAGAAGCGCGGCAACTGGCCAGACACCGCATTCATCGTCAGCAGCAGATCGATGCTGACCGCTACAACCTTGGACGCCGCCACGTTACCTACAACCCAGGCGACTATGTGTGGGTTTGGACGCCCGTTCGTCGCCGCGGGCTGTCCGAAAAGTTACTGCGCCGCTACTTCGGCCCTTACCTTGTTGTCCGCCGCCTCAGCGACGTAACGTACGAAGTTGCACCAGCCTCGCCAGCTCGTTCATCGCACAACGGCAAGCGCAGCGACGTTGTGCATGTGGTGCGAATGAAGCCGTACTACGAGCGACCCCCCGAGTGACTTTCCGGCTGCATGTAGTCATATTCCGTGATGTCAGACTCGTGGTGCAACTCTTGAACACTTTTTCTTCGGTCTGACGGTAACACCGCATCGGGGCGATGCTCCTGAAGAGGGGGCAGTGACACGAGGATTGGACGTAGAAGAGGAAAAAGATCGCAGCCGCAAGAAGTAGACGACGCTGAAGTGGAGGTCCGTTTCTCTGGTGCCCTCGTTCAGCCGCTGCAGTTACTTTTCAGTGTAGCAACTGTTACAATATATCTATGTATATTTTCATTTTTAAAAAGTGAAGGACAAACAAGAAAAGAACAACTACCAGCTAAGCGTCAATAAGGGCTGCAAGAAGGAGAGCATATATGCCAGAACCTAAAAGAAAAAAAAATTATAGGAATAGATTTCTGAGCTTCCTGGTTACAACGCCCGTAAGGAATGAAACAAAACACGAAGTCGCAATAGGTGAAGTACCTCAAACGTCACATGAGGACAGACGAACGCGTAGTATTAATTTCGTCTTAAAAACACCAAAGGTAATCAAGAAAGCGGACGTATACAAACGGGCTTATACAAGAAAGCCAGAGGACTACCAAAAAGGATGCCCAGGCTTAGCTTGGTTAAGCCAAGAATGCGTTGCATACTGCGCAGTCTTTTTGCGCGAGGTATTGCTTGGCGGCACTCGATTTTCTCAGCAGCTTTTCCTCCGTGACGTATGGATGGATGGATGGATGGATGGATGGATGGATGGATGGATGGATGGATGGATGGATGGATGGATGGATGGATGGATGGATGGATGGATGGATGGATAGGAGCGCCCCCTTTGAAACGGGGCGATGGCAACCGCCACCATGCTCAGCCGTCCTTTTTTTTTCTTCCTTTTTTTTAAGTGGTTTAGATACGTCACGTCACCACGTGACGTCATGTCACGTGGTTTGGTGGCTGCCCGGCCGCGCCCAAGGGCTGAACTGAGTGATTGCAATATGCTACGCATAAAAGGCACAATATAAAAACAGTTCCATAAAATAGAGAGCCTGTTGAAACTTCAGCTTTTATTTATTCATTATGCGGTCTCAAAGTTTCTGCTCTGCGTTTGTGTGTCCTGTTGAGACGCGGGGTTCGGCTACACTCAAGCTTGCTATACAGAGGGCGCTATCTCAAAATGATGTATGCGAGTTTTCTTGTTCACTGGCACACACAGCCCAACCAGAAAATGCGTGAAAGGCAGCACTCGTGTTATCGAAATACCTGATTACCGAGTGTTATTGTTCGACAGTGGGGTTGTTCTCGGTGCTGGCCGACGGATCAGCCGAGTCCGTCGTTCCTCACGGAATTTGAGAGGAAATAGGATGAATGAAAGATAGGGCATTTTGTAATAAACCTTTGCAAGGAAATCTAGGAACATTGTTCGTGATACAGTGACCTGAATTAGCAGTAAAGATTTCAAAATTGTTCCCAGTTTGTCCGGCATCCAGCTGTTTTTACCAGTTTTCTAATCGCAGCTGCACGCAAATCTCCACTTCTCACGGTGACATTTGTGTCGTTTCCTCGTTTCTCAATGCCTTTTCATCGTTCTTTTCCGTCATCATGATGAAAGTTTTTAGCTTTTCTATTTTTCCTCGCTGGGAAATAATCACTTCAGCACACTGTCTCTCAGCAGCGCCGGTGCTTGAAGAACGGTAGACTTACGGTTAAAATAAAACACATTTTTCAACTGCTTTCTTCCATGGCGCACACCTCAGCCGGCAAACTGCATACTCCGTTTCCTCACACAAAGCGTGGTGCGTAATACATCATGGAAGGCGCGACAGGTCTTCCTCTTATATGTATAACGAATGACCGGCTGCGAGTTCTGCAGCCCCTCGATGGTATGCTTGAGTACTCCGCTAAAACGAAAACATATTCATCTTCAGTGACATGAGAGGTTTTTCTGCCAGCTTTGTTGAGAGATAAAACGCGCCCGAAAGTAAAGAATACCTATCGCGTTCCGTAACAATGATGGCTATTGCATTGTGATGTATTCTTGTGTGGCGGTCTTGTTCTTGTAGTTAATGGTGCGCCTCGTCAACCTCTGGCTTGCCAAGTGCAAAACCGTGTGTTGTTAAACACGTAACTCGAGGCTTGACATCATAGGAATTGTTTCTCAGAGAGCTTATTTTTGGGCTGATTTGTTAATCATGTCTATAAATGTGTTTTCCGGATGGAAGTTGGGGTTAGTTTGGTTTATTGGTTTATTGAGGTTTAACGTCCCAAAGTAACTCAGTCTATGCGGGACGCCATAGTGAAGGGCTCCGGAAATTTCGACCACCTGGGGTTCTTTAACCTGCACTCACATCGCACAGCACACGGGCCTCTAGAATTTCGCCTCGATCGAAATTCAGCCGCCGCGACCGGGATCGAACCCGCGTCTTTCAGGTCAGCAGCCGAGAGCCGTAACCACTGAGCCACCGCGGCGGGTCGAAGTTGGTGGCTAGTACGCGCGGGTAAACATCTATAAGCAGCACATGGATGGTGTGAGGCGCTGTAGTAAGGCTTCCAATTAATTATGGACACCATGGATTGTTTGCAAGCGCTTTCTTCGGGCAGCGCTCGGAAGTTTTCGTAACATCGCCCTAGATTTTTAATCAACACTAAAGAAATATAACGGAAGATGCTAAGGCGTGGGTTTCACGCGGATATATTCAAGCATAAAATAGCTTAATGAATATCTCCAACAAACATCGACTTTAATACTGGTCCTGGTCCCGCGAGCATTTATTGGACGCGAAAGAGTGGCTGGCTTACATGAATAATTTGGTGCTGACAAGTCAGGTCCCGTAGTATGGGAAAAAACCTAACTTTAGGCCTCGTTTTTTACAAGCATGAATTATGCCTCAAAGCGCCTCAAAGCGCATCAATTATGTCTCAAAGCGCATCATATCGCTATTTGGCGCAAACCCAAGTTCTGTGGCTTTCCATGCCCTTCTTAGGAACATTCTCCACAAAGGAATATTGATCATAGAATTTCTCGAACCATGATAACAATAGTGGTGGCGTTGCATTGTTCAGTGGCCCAGTGCACAGCTTATGGACGAGTTTTTGCACTTGTTGTTATGTCATATATTTAAGATGAGCGCGCTTTATGCGTGAATAATCAACAGATATAGAAGAAAACGACATTTGTTGATGCTATCGGCTGCAGCATTGCAACTAATCGTTAGTGCTGTTTTACTGATGCACTGCTCCTGCTTGGTATGCGTGCGGAGATGTCGGATATCTCACGAAGGTTGCTCCAATGCTCCGGGCCTGCAATTTTCACTTATAATCGGCCCCATTTCCATCTCATTGATTTTTTCCCTGGTTTTTTTTGAGCCGCTTGAGCAGAAAAGGAATAAGGGGCTCGATATGACACACTTACAATAAAAGCCAACCCCCAATCAGACCGAGGCGAAATCCGGGGAACGTTTCTTTTCTGTATCGACGAGGTTGATCAAAATGAGAAGTTAGTAGCCTGGTATTTTTACGCGCACGAGGATATTTCAGGGAGAATTAACCGAAAAGATGGGCACATGCCGAGGGCTAATGTTGATTGTGACCAAAACCAAAGAGCTCGCCTCCAAGCTTAGCGTTTCTGCCCGCCTTTTGAAATGCAACTCGGTCACTGGCCTCCGATTTGTTTACGCTAGCCTCTTTTGGTCTTCGTGGCTGCCTGTCGAGAGCGCACAAGCCTTACCCAAAAACACGGAGCTCTCAATCCGGTCTCCGAGGTCAGTGCGGTCAAGTGCAGCACGTGTTGCGGGCAGAGTTTCGTCTACCATATAAAAAGAGAGCAACAATAGCGCGTATCCTTTGTCATCCGTGAACGGCTCCTTTCAAACGATCCAGGCGCTCACATCACCGATATGCTGCCTCACATCGCCCGTTCCCGGCAAAATAGAATGACTCGGATTCCCCGTTACCTCTTTATGTTTCCTCGGTGTTTATTCTGCTGCCTTCATTCACTTTCCCGTGCCTCTCGTTAAGCCTTAGCCTGTGTTGCCTTGCTGGAAGATTGATTGGATGTCTCGGTGTTGTAAAAGCGTTTTATTTTTTGCTTCCGAAGTGCATGAAAATTTTTCTAGCTGCACTGCTACTGGGTCGTTTCTACAGATGTTTGCAGTGAAGCTTTCGCAACTCCTTTTGTAGCGAAAGCTACACTAGGCTAGCAGAAGCGGATTTTGTGGTGCCGGGTGGTGGCCACTACTGCGCATGCGCCGTTACCATGGAAACCAGTACCATGCCAACCATGGCACCGCAGCCGTTGCGCTGCACTGCACATGCGCAGAGTTGCGCCGCGCAGCTGGGATATAAGCCTTCAGCGATGCGCTCGCTTCTCAGACGTGCCCCATGGAAGAAGAACGGCCGTCCTCGTCACGGCAGCAGTACAGGCTGCGTTAAATTGAGCCTTCCGATCCAGAAGTCATCGCATGGTACAAGGACGGCCTACAGCGTGAAGACGAGGTGAGAAAGGCTACGCGGGCTGCCAAGATGCCCGAAGAACGAGAGGAACGCCTTGCGAATAGACGCCGCCGAGCTGCTGAACGACAACGACAGCGTATCGCTATCCAAATGTCGGTAGACGAAACTGCTTTCGCTACGTATATCCTGGCCTAGCTGAGCTAAGCCACTGATCATTTTAGAGCGCAGCTCTTTGGCGTCCGTTCCTCGGTTTCGCGTCGTCGTCGGCGTCGGCGTCGGCGTCGGCCTCGTAACCAGCTCCGCCCCCAATGTCACGCTTTTCAATTGGTCGAAATGCTCGTGACGTCACAGTGCGCGAATTTCAAATGGGGCCAATTGTACTTTGGCTAGTAACCATGCAACCAATCAAAGGGATCGTATAGTGATGCTGCAACTAAGTTGGACTGAGTTTAGTTAATTGCTTAATTAATCAATTAGCCTAATTAATATAGAGGGGAATGAAGAGGTCAGAAGAAAAGAAAAGAAAGACGCGCGCCGCAGCGACAACAGCGTCCGCGGAAGGAGACGCTGCTGAAAAAAAACAGATAAGTACGAAGCCGCGTTACCTCCACCACCACGCACTTCCCCACTGAGTAAGACGTTGCTCGTTTCATATACGTTGTGTCGGACATCCTAGACAGTTCCAACAATTGACAGGTTAATGACAGAACACGATGGATAGAAATACAATAATATAAATATGAAATAGCCTAATTAACCTTTCTAGTTAGACCACATAAATCAATAAAACCGAGAACGAAATTGGTCGAGTTGGGGAATCGAACCAGGGTCTCCGGAGTGCGATACGAGCACGCTAGCCACTCCGTAATGCCAGCTGAATGGTTTGGAATGAACAAAGGCGCGTCTAGCTAATACGGCGTCTTCGTTCACTCCCATCTTCCCCCTTTCCCTTACGGCGAGGTGCAGGTGTCCACCCAGATATGCGAGAGAGATCATTTCCTTTCCTCAAAAAATAAATTTACCGTCCAGCAAGGCGTACAGCCGAATTGGCGATGGCGTTCTGTGCACTCCCTGGCAGCGTTGCAAGACGCTGTCGCGTTCCACTCTTACAGGCGAAGCTTAACATGTTAACCACACATCAGTAACACACGCAGACAGCCAATGGACGCGTCATTCGCTGGCAGCACTTGATTCATCATTCACAACCACATTCTTAACGTACGCTCCCTTGCCGCACATGCCAAGGACGTACACCACGATCACATTCTGCGCCATTCCTCTGTACTTTGCTTTGCTGAAACCTGGATGGATCCCGAAGAGCCTCTCGAAATCATAGATTTCCTATACTGCTGTGGTGCTCGCAGAGACCACAAGAGAGCGGCGGGAGTCGCTATCTACTTGCGCACAGGTCTCTCTGCAATACCAGTCGAAATGTTTGGCACGTCACATGAAGTTGGCGAACTGTGCGCCGCAAAGTTGCCCAACGGCTTGCTGGTAGTAGCTGCCTACTTCGCCCCTACCGCACTCACGAAAGACGTCGTGCACTTCCTACAACTCGCATTAACCGTCCATCGATCCACACCGATGTTAGTAGTGGGGGACTTTAATGTTGACATAAAGACAAACAGCAATTTCCTAACACTTATGCGGGAGAACATCCCGTTCCTCTCGCTCGTAACGCGTCCCACGGCTGTGACAACCTCGCGAGGCACTTGTATAGATCTCGTCTTTGAGAATCAAGCATTGGTGTACCAATTCGAACATATATCACTCTATTTCTACGACCACAAAGCTTCCTTCATGACTGTCAAGAACTGTTAGTGGAGTCTTTGTTAAAGGAATACGTGTGAAAAATAAAAAAAATTCTGTGATAGCGCATACATGTGTTGCTCAATTTCTGTGCCTCAATCTATCGAAAAGGTGAAACAGCTTATTTGCTGCGCTCAAATTTCGCATTAGGAATAACGTAATCGTCGGTAATTTTTTCTCTATACCAAAGACCTCTGCAGGAAATTGAGGTGGCGTCGAATGGTGGTGGTGGTAAAACACTATTTCCCACAGTAGGGGTCCTGAAGGACACTCGGCTAGGCGCCAGGTGTAGAGGGCAGCTCCCACGTAGGCACAGAGAGCCCGAAGCTCTCCGCCGCCGCGCGGGCCTCCTGGACAGCCCGAAGCTGGTCGTGAAGTGAAGCACTCTTTAGTACTTTGTCCCAATGTTCCTTGTTCTGGCCGTAGGCGTCACTTGATGCACAACCACACAGCATATGGGTCAAGTCTACACGTTCACTGCGCTGGTCACACACATGTTGTCCGTCGTAGTCTGGGTCGATGTGCTTCATGCGCCAGGGGTTGGCGTCGAATATGGCGATTGTTTCGTCGCAATTTCAGGACGATGTTCGACAGAGGATGCCGAGAACGTGAACTGAAATAATTCCACTCTTAAAACACTGCCGTCGTAAGTAATCCTGTTCCGAAGTGTGAAGACTTCTTAGCTTAGATGTTTTGGTATCTTTTCTATTATTCATGGCTTTTATTTTATAAAAAAAGCGAAAATGCAGCCTTGACGGGACGAAGACACAACATATTGGAATGGCATTGAACTTTAGGGAAAAAGATATAAAGGAATTAATATCATCGTGTCGGCTAGTCGGTCATTGATCACAGGACATGGCAGCGGTAGGGAAACGGGAGCACGACATCAAAAAAAAACATGCACTAGAGTTATGCAGAACCCACACGTGCAAGCGCGATTTAGCCTCATGGAGTCAGCAGTGGGAAATCATTATGAAAGGTTTCAAAATTGGTGCTAGGAGCAAGCTCATTTTTTGTCCCCAGTACAGTGATGCACATTTGGGCGATTTCGACGAATTGAAATAAATCACTAAATATGCTGAAGGTTCTGAAGGAAGGCACTTCAGAAGGACGCAGCATCTGGTTTGGCTTGTTGCGGTGTAACGTCCCGAAGCAGCTCGGGCTATGAGGGACGCCGTAGTGAAGGGCTCCGGAAATTTCAACCACCTGGGGTTCTTTAACGTGCACTAACATCGCACAGCACACGGGCCTCTAGAATTTCGCCTTCATCGAAATTCGGCCACCGCGGCCGGCATCGAACCCTCGTCTTTCGGGTCAGCAGCCCAGCGCCGTAACCACTGAGCCACCGCGGCGGGTGGACGCAGCATCTGTTGTTTATGGCAACTTGATGAGATTACGAAGTCTGCGGGGATATGGTGGCCGCAACTAGCAACGGACAGGATGAATTGGAGGGACATGGTAGAGGCCTTTGTCTTGCAATGGGCGTAATCAGGCTGATGTAGATGATGGCGATGATTACATGAAGTTGGCCATTCAGAGCTATTCCTGCAGTGTATCTTTCTATTCGATTGTACATGTTAACAGCAGGATTACATTTTAGAGTGAAAGTTCGCTGTTGTACTCAAGTTTTCAGCAGCTGTCTCAGCAGCTCACCTTTGCTTTAGCTGCTCAGTTGATACAGTCAATAAAGAAAGCAAAAAGCTAAACTATTAGGATATTTCGCAGTTTGGCTAGAGGTCGTTTTCTACCTAGCGTTTTCGCTTCCTTTTTTTTCCGGAAGCTTCAGGTTAATTACAAAAATTGCACTCCAAGAGAATGCAAGTGTTGTGGAGGTCGGGAGAAACTCAGGTGGGCAGATATGATCATGAATTTTGAGGGGATAAGATAGCCACGGCTCGAACAAGAGACTGTTAATTGGAGAGACGTGGCAGAAGCCTTTCTCCTGTAATGGGTGTAATCAGGCTTTTGATGATGAAGTAAAGGCGCAAAAAACCACACACACACACATGACAAGAGAACGGGACAGAGCGCTCGTTCTTTTCTTGTGTGTGTGTGTGTGTGTGTGTGTGTGTGTGTGTGTGTGTGTGTGTGTGTGTGTGTGTGTGTGTGTGTGTGTGTGTGTGTGTGTGTGTGTGTGTGTGTGTGTGTGTGTGTGTGTGTGTGTGTGTGTGTGCGGTTTTTGGCAGCTTTACTTTACAATGAATTACCAACTAGCCCAGCAAGACGTTCTCTTTTGATAATGAATTGCCGTCACACAACTCCTTCGCCTTTCATTCCAACATTCCTTGCTATTTCAAGGAAGCTACCGTGGCATTTAATCCACAACAATTCCCTCTTCTTAAATAATAAGTGTGCATTTGCACCTTTGATTTATGTCCGATGCCTTGAATTCAGTTCGAGGTTGTTTTTTTCCTCAGTCGGTTGCTAATAAAATTTGCCAACATAAATGTGGAATGAAGAAGATAAAACGGAAGCGACAAGAACATGTCAATGCTCTTCCGGTGAGAAGAGCTAATCAGTTCAGACAGGATGAACCAACCTTCAATGAAATATCTAAAGGATGCCGAAATAATAACTAAGAACTTCTTGACATTCAGGCTTGGCATTCTACAGAGACGAAAGGCAAAATGAGTTTAGAACAGTTAAAGGGAATAATGAGTTATATTTGCGGTAATACACAAACTTTTCCTAGAGTACAGAGGCCAACAAAGATAATACAAAACTGAGTTGACTTCACAGTCAGTTTCATGGTGAGTGTGCGGCAAATTTGTTTTTTGATGAACGAAAGAGAAAAGAAATATTCATGAAACTTTGTGCGTGTGTTCCTGTTTGTTCAGTGCTTATGCGTTGAATGTTTATGTCTCAAAGAATCAAGGTTTTTTAATCTGTCTGTGGTTGTGAACTGTAGTTTTTCTATCTGCGCTCGGGTTTCAATTCCATGTTTAGCAATAGGCGATTATAGCGTTGTGACCTGGAGAACTTGGACGATTTAAGTGCTATGATTGCTATGCCTTATAAACCATTATACTAGGTGGAGATTGTTTTCGATATATGGCGTAATTCTGAAGCACCCTGCTTTTGTCAAAGTAGCAACTGTGGAAAATAGTGAATATGCCTTTTGTAATTTAAGATTCTCCATTTACAAGCGATGAAACTGCACCTGAGGGATAAGAGAGCGGCTTAATCGTTTGCCTCTATCACCTGTCAGGACATTTTGCCGTTTACATTTATTTCATGAAAACTTTGGCCATCTTGCCCTTTAGGTGGGATTCCTTCGTCGCCCAGTTTACAGTGCGCATCACTGGTTGACATTCACAGCGTGCATGTCGTAAGATGGACCCAGAAGCTCTCGCAATTGTAGTGCGCTTTACATCTCGTGAATGTAATTGTGTTTAGATCGTAGTAGCGTGTTTGTATGAAAGAAAATATATTTTGCAACATTTGAGTTAACATTGTAGAATAATGAAAAAGCCTATGTAGAAACTATTTGAATGTGTCTGAGAAATCACATTTCGAACAAAATTCAGGACATGTCGGCCTATGTGTTTCATTCATATGACACTGACGCTGATCAAAAATTAAAATCATGACGCGGGTTTTCAGGGACTTGGTATATTTCACTCTCCAGAGCGACCCTAAAGTTCGTTCGTGGATACATATGAGCAAGCATGTCGAGATGCCTTCCTGCTCCACTGGACTTCGTCTTTAGAAAGCACCCGTTATAATCAGTTTCCGGTTTTGCTCAGGTTCAGGGAATCAGAAGCAAGAAAACTCGAACATTAATCATCGGTCACTGGAGAAAAGCCACCTTTGTAGACATAGAAATCGCCGGGAGACCTCTTTACAGACTGACCACGCAGATTATTGCGCTGTGGGATTGGACGAACCGAGTGCGCGAAATCAGCCTAGCTTCGCACTGCGTCTGTATGTGGGCGGCATCATTGCAACTCTTCTGCGGTTACTTCCTTTTATATTAGCCCCGATATGATCCTAGAATTTTTCCGATACTTATATTTCTGCGGGTTTAGAAACAAAAATGCTGCAACATTGCTAGACTTGCTTCGTTCTAACAGAAATTTGAAAATATCAATGAATTGTAGCGAGCCACAAGGTAAACACATGCTTCAATCTTGGCTCTATCCAATGGCCTGTATTGTAATATCTTCGTCGCAAGAGTCAACGGTATACGGCACCGAGAACAGTTATTTCTACTTAGCGACATGAGATGTCTCTATTTAGGAAGAAATACTTTTAGGAACTTTTAGGGAGAAATGCTTGTCAGGTGTACTCGTGTGAAACCTTGAAAAATGCCTTCGTTGTCGTTATGTACCAATAGTTTCCGAAGCGTCCAGAAACAATACCTCATGAAGCTACCTACATTTTCCATGCAACTCTCCGGATTCATTTATGACAACGTATAGAAGGTGGTTCACCATTCACTTTCAATCTGCGAAGTCCTGAATTTATCCAGCACGGGAAACGAAAATTTCTAACTAAACACTTTCCTCCTGGTCGTGGTGTGGCTGGCAGGCAGTTCTAGCCACGGCCAGCAACGACCAATGGGCAGGCAGGTGGCAAGCTGCGGAACCTCTGAAGCCTCGAAGTAAGAGCACGAGCTTTCAGAACTATAACTTTTCTGTTTGGTCGTGACCGATACCTGTCTTACCTGCGAGCCGATGCGCTTGCTGAGCCTGAGCCTGGCACGAGGGAAAAATATATTATTTCAAGTGCGGCCTTCAAAATTTTGAGGATGCAAAACATACTTGGTACAGCAGTATTTCCTGTGCGTGCGACTCGCGTTCAAGCCGTGAAGAGCAATATAGAGGGAACGGTGCTCAGCAAACATTTATAGAGCTGGTAACGCAACACGGTGAGCAAGGGGGGCACACTGATTCGACGTTATGAACGTAATATGCATGCGTATTCAAAATACCGGGCTGCGCGAACACACCTGCAGTCAACAGAATCCGATATCGCTTGCACAAATAATACGTTTTTTATGTGCTAGCTTAGGCTTGAGGTTATGGATTGCGCAGGCCCTTTGCGATTGCTTGATATGCAGCCTTTTTAAAAACCGCTCGTGCACAGGGTGTAAAGACAGGGATCTGCCTATGCCATCAGGTTTATGTTAGGGCTTGAGGGGATTTTTAGGAAAGTGTTGAAAACATGGATTCAATGCAGGCTTAGAGCAGGGTGTTATATTAGGTTTGGTTTGGTTTATGGGGTTTAACGTCCCAAAGAGACGCAGGCTATGAGAGACGCCTGTTATATTAGCGATCATTTCTGTATGTATATTTTTTACTGCATATTCGAACAACCGGAAAAAAGCCAGAAGAAAGCAAGCAGGATGAGAAGAACGAGACTGGCTGCGTTTTCGAAACCGCCTTATGTTACGCACATTGTGTTGTCTATACTCGTACAAGCAACACATTTTCCAGGAAAATTCGGCAGCTACTAACCTGACAGGTTTTAGTATCGCGGCTGCAACGAAACCTTGAAATTGAGTAAGGAAGAGTACAAAGAGTTATCAAATCAGAAATGATAGGGAAGCGTTAATCGATCGGTTACAACGTCCAGATGAAAATTCTTTTACGCATTGATTAGAGCCACCGGTAAACAGGCACGCTCCTCCCCGATTTCATTCGCCGCGCAAGGTAGGATGACACCGACTAATAAACTCCAGGTAAATTATCTGCGCTTCAATAAAGAGTTTCCCTCTCTTTCTCAGTCGTCCGCAAATTTCTTGGACAGGCAAGGAAAAGTTTGTCCTCCGTTATAGGACTTCCCTTCTATATGCACTTGAAATCCGGCAGCAGATTCAGTGCCATTTCTGTCAGCATTATTTGAAGGTTTATGGCCGGATAAGTTGGCTTGTATTGGCATATATATTGGAAAGAGCGAGAAAAAGAATGAAGAAAAGTGACCTGACCGCACCGCCGGTTGGCACAACGGGCGGTTTATGTTGACATAGGTATATCTCTTGCACTGTCCATCTTAGCTTCCATACTGGTGGCCTGAAAAGCCTCTGTATGAAAGTGTCGCAACTTTTCATGGCTGTGCTCGGATAACGGCCGCTCACAGTTGCCAAAATTGGCGCGGGCCGTGTATAGCTCGAATTCCCGTCTTACACTTGAGTGGCCCTGAATCGCAGGTCAGTGACTGGCAATGACAGCGCTGCGGACAGCTGCGCCACTTGGCTGAAAGTCGACATGACGGGTAACGACGAACAGGGCTATATTTATCGGCGCCAAAGTGCCATCTGCCTCCTCTGCGAAGGCCCGCAGTCTTTGCAGCAGATGGCCCATAAGTGGATCCACGCGTAGCTTGTGCCTGCGCGTGTCTCCGGGAGGTCGTTGAGTGGTGCTCGTTCGACCTTGGCTTATTGCGGAGAGTAGGCCATCTTGCGCCATCAAGGTCAAGCAATGCCTTTATTTTGTTCTGCCTAGCTGCTTATCTCATGGGCAGACCGTACACGTTTTTTTTATGCTTGAAGCTGTTTCGAGCATTGGGCTTGGATCATATTACCACAAGGCTAGCAGAAAAGGTTGTAGCGGAGAGATATACATTAATTTGCGGAAACGTCAGCGCACCACTGGACATAAAAGATGCTGTGGCAAAGTATAGTGTCTACTGCTGTCCCTTTGCGGCAACACATTTTCTGCTGGCTGGAAAGACAAAAAAGATGCAAAGACAAAAACTCCCGTCAGGATCTGCGCTTTTGTCGGTTGATTCGTTCCTGGCGGTTAACATCCGGAAGCGACCATGGCTATTATTGGCGTCGTATTAGAAAGCTCCGTATATTTGCGACCCCTTGGGGTTCTTTATCTGCGTTCACATCGCAAAGTAAACAGACGACTAGCATTTTCCCTCGATACAAACAGGCCCACCGCAGCCGGGAACAAACCCGCGTCTTTCGTGCCAGTAGCCGAGCAACATAATCACTTAGCCACCGTGGTGGGTAAATCCGCTGGTTAGATCCTAGGCTCACATCTAGCGTTTTGATTGTTGGAAAGCATAAATGTTCATATTCTAGAAGACATTCAGCTATTAGTTCATCCGGACCGCTATTTCAGGGCAAGTCTTACAGCAGTTCGCTCGACTTTCACGATCGTCAGGACTTAACACATGTCGGGCACCATTCACTTTCTAAGAGCGCCATACTTGAACGAGCTGCTCGTGAAGTCGCCTCCGCACTCACATCTTTTACTGACATGCTTCATAATTATTTTAGATCTCCTTTGTTGTTCGCTTTTCCCATAGTACAAATACCCTAGTAGAATTCTCTTTTCCCCACGCCACCCTTCCCGTCAATAACCGTTTCTCTTTCGCTTTATTTAGTGAAATAATAGAGCGCACGTCTTATCCATGCGTCCAATTAATCTCAGCTCAGATAAAGAAAAATCAAGAGCCACTGCTGTGTCGCAAACGAGCATTTCTGCCTTAAGGGAGAGGAAACTAAGGTACGCTTATAATTTACTGCCTCAGAGCTGTGAAGGAAGTGTGAATCCACGTGCGCTTTCTGAGGCATGTTGTAAGCTGCAGATGCTCGCATAACGTAGTAATTATGCGCTTCGTTAGAACATATTATGCAGTTGGACAAAACAAAGGTTTCTGTCTTTGGAGAGTATTGTGCTACACACATTTCAAATAGAGATGACGCAATGGATTACGCAGAGAAAGCCCGCTGCTTGAAATAAGTAACACGAGACTGGGAGCCATTATATAAATTTAAGAGGACGTTTCGTGCTTTGGAATTTTAACTTCTCGGATTTCTTAATCCAGAGAGTGAAGACACATGGACAAATCATCACTTGCGAAACGAGATGCGCGACTCAGCCTTCACGTTATAGAGTTTCTAAAAACACAGGAAAGCGAGTAGGATTGATCGTTCGCACATGCAATTCAGCAGCAGGTTGTGAAGGTAGATTCTAAATACCGTGAACAGCCTTACTTAATGGTGAGTTTTTTTTTCTGCTGAAAAAAAGGTCTCATCGCACTTAGCAGAGGCAAAACGATTACACCATCTGGAAGCACACTTTCCGCTATAACCGCTTTCGCAAACTCTAAAACTATGAACGTAGTTTGAGAGGCAGCCTGATTAAAACCGTTTTTTTATGCAAATGTGTTATAAACCTTCGCTCTCGGTTCAACTCGACACGTGAAAGCCATTGCGCTTAGTCGTTACCTCACGCCTTCGGCGCCTATGAACTGGACGCGCATCCAATATGCTTCTCAGATACTGTTTCCACCACTCCATCATTTGAGCGGGAAAATCTTGCACGTAGGCAAAGTTTCCTCCTTTTCGTCATAGCTAACCTCAGCATCTTATTTGTGATGATCAAAAAAAATTAATCTGCAAACGCTGCGTTGTCGTCAGAGTTACCTGAGCTAGTTTCAAATTAACATGTGATTGCGCCTGTCGACAGTTTTTGGAATGCAGTTATCTCACCATACAGTCGTCAATGCTTATTTCTGTCTTATCAAGTCTCTTTCACCTTTATGCTATCGCTGGTTTTTTCTTACAAAAATGGCCAAATTTTTCTTGCAGTTTTCAGATGTCATTTGCACTTTTCTCCTGTCTTTCGACACGCTATTAACAGCAATGGACGGTTCGGCGGAATACCAAGAGTTAAAAAGACCACATACTAGTACATTGACTTTATTGCACGGAGACTGCTAAGATCGAAAAAGCAGCCTATAACGCCTGTAGTATTTTATAGTCCCCCGTTACTCCATCGCGGCTCAAGAAGACCAAGTGCGTGTGCTGGGAGCCGTGAAATGGTTCCCTTCTCAACCTTCACCTCCCTCTGTGATCGACAACGAGACCGTGACCTCGGCATTTGAGGTACCGAGAGATGTTGCCGTAAAACTTGCTTTCTGCTTTACGCTGGTGTGAGAAGTGACTGAGACAACTATATCGAACTGCCTGGTTCCTCAACCTTGATCCGCTTTTATAGGACGCATACCTATTCCTGGAACGCTGGCATAGAGCTCGTTGCCTCAGAAATACCTTTCTGCTCCAGTACATTCAGGAATCGCATCATGCTTCCTAGTAGAGGGGTACAAATACTCAACTTTCGAACTCTTTTATTCACACTTCGCAAAGCTCTACAGTACGCGGCGAATATCTTATGCAGCTCGCGCCGTAGAGTAACGTGATGGGGCAGTGTTAGCGGTATTCACGAGAGGGTCTGAGGAGGGGGATAAAGTCGGCGGCTGCAGGGGAAGCTTACCTGTTCCCGCAATCACACGGGTAGCGGATAGCTTTGAACGGATGTTCAAAGCTATCCGCTACCCGTGTGATTGCGGGGACAGGATTGCGGATAGCTTTGAACGGATGTTCAAAGCTATCCGGTAGATATTCGGTGGATGCTTACGAAGCGTGTTGGCACTGTCTAGGTCACGTCGCCATTGCTGAATTCAGTATGCTTGTTTATTTCTCGTCATTTTGATCCGCATTGCCACAGGCCGACCGTCCTCCATGCCGATGTGTGTGTGCCGGACGCAGTGATATGAAATTCGATGCAAATTTCGCCATTTTTGAAAATTACAGGGGCTAACTTTAAGCGAAATGAAATTGTACATTGCTATGAGGGAGTTTAGGTACCCTAAGTTAGCCACTTTTACCGAAATTCACGGCTTTCAAGCTGTTTTCAAGAAATGTGCTTGGAATAGCAATTTTCAGCGCTAATGCAGGAAATAAGTGGTAATGGTAAATTCTTACTATTTAGACGATTTACCTGCACAGGATAGGTTGCTTCGCCTGCAAGCATCTCTAAAGCTCACCTATTTTGACGCGATGTAACCATAATTTGGTTGGGCCAAAGCGCCGAGGGCAACCGCGTTTTCGGAATTCTGAAAACCAGTATGGATATCACTTACGGTGGTCTAGACGTCTTCCAGTAATTAAGGAGACTAAAGGTAATTGTCAGAAAGTTAACTATTCGGTATTTGTTAACCAGCCTGCTAGCTAGGACGTCTTAGCCGTATTCTGTGAAACACTCAGTACAGGCTGCTTCATTTCCTTCTGAGTTGTGTTGTCTCCCCGAGCCGCCATCCCGATTCAAGATGGTAAATCTTACATATACCATGCAATGTATTCTGAAACATGAGTTCATTGTGTTGTAGTTCGAAATGTGCACGCCCATTGTTTCGTTTTGCCATGAAAGTTGATAAGAAACCGAATCCTGTTTTCTGCAGTCGCGGAGCTATATGTTCCATAATTGCGTTGGATCACGCACTCAGAGCTTCTTTGGAGGCCGTTAATTTTGTGCTATAGTGTCCTGCGCTGTTGCGAAATTATGTTGCGATGAAAGCGGGCAATGTGGCCCATATATTCTCGAGATACATGGTCTAAGACAGGCAATCAGGGCCGCTTGCAATATAATGGACGGCCTGAAAATGCGTTTCGAATGGCGATCGTTTATTATGTAGGAAAGGGCACCGCATTTCAAAGCGGGTTTCATCCTTGGAGGTTTCGGAAGAATGTGCTAGAGTGGTGTTTCTTTTGTCGAATTCCAGTACTGAGCACGCAAAATATCTTAAAGTAATAAAAACGTCCCTGAAAAAATTCGACGGCATGTTCTTTGACGGCTTCCGGTCCTAACGACAAACATTTATATCGTAGCGGCCCTCCTTTTGTAGTGTTGCCATATTACTGACTCTCCCTCTTTTATTTTTGCATTGCGCCGTCGGCAGAGAGCGTGTTATTTCTTTTTTTATTATGGCATGAAATGCCGCAATACGACAGAGTGCAGAACTATTGCATCACTATTTATGTAATTTTTTCTGCTCAATACCCATCGATGTATAATTGATGCAACACTTTATTCGCCCAGAGAAATCTATTGATTGTGATGCTAAATTATGAAAATATACGCTTCTTAAAGTAAAAAACTGAATTTTGCTTTTTGTTGGCATAACAGCATCGCCAGCATTATATTATTACACGTATACCTTTATCGCATTCAGCTGTGCAGCCTTTTGTTGATGCCTGAGAATCAGATTATCCGCTCTTACCAACGGGGAATGAGAACGGCCGTTCATGACCATTCGAATCTTTTTTATCAGCACAGACATTTCAAAGAAGTTACCGAGAATTTCTTTCTCATCAGCCAAATCTGAATAGCCTTTATTTACCACCGACTATAACTACATTGATAACCTCGAAAACAAGCAATTAGGACGCACTTTCGAGAGGAGGCGCTGCTTTGCATGGTTCATAGGGAACCAGAGGTGGTGTTTTAGAGGGGCCCGCCTGGCGGCGAGCCTCCCGTTAGAGATCATATGTAAGAGCCAGTTGACCTTCAGGCTGATCATGGGAGAGGTAGACATTTCGCTCTAATATTTCCAAAAGAGGAGGAAGACGAAGGTCAAGATGAAGATCGAGGCACCTGCCACGCGCGATTTTGCACATGCGGCCCGCCTCCCGTTAGAGGTCAAAGCTAAGAGCCAGTTGACCTTCGCACTCACCATCGGAGCAGTAGAGCTTTTCGCTCTAAAAGCAGTAACACCGTGCAAAATTTGCTCCTTTGCTAGTGCAAATATTCTGTTTGGATTTACGAGAACACTCGTAGCCTCGCCACGGATCATGAACGAATGCAAGGCATTTCTGAGGAGAGTACAGTTAACACACCTCACTCCCTCTATGTTCTGTTTTTCAGGCGAAGGTATGTACAGAGGGCAAAACGCATGTCTAGAACACGCTATGAGCGTGTTTCGGGCGTAACACGCGATAACTAGCGATAAGATTGGGTTAAAAATGGTCTGGATGTAAACATGTGCTGCTAAACTCATAGATTTTCATCGTCATTTTTTGCTTTCTTGGTTGCAGTGGCTTTGGGAGCTCCGGAACACAAGAGCTTGGTTGTTCTAGGCATGTGTTTTGCCCTCTGTACTGTAGTTTATGGTGCATTGAAAATTCCTGCGAAAAAAAACTTCAGTATCTCTTTACTTCGTGAAACTAAACCTTACAGTATGACCTTTTCCGTATGCTTTCAAATGCTGCTGCTGCAAGAGGATTCAGTTTCTCGAACTCTATTTTCTCTACAAACATTTATCGCACACCTTTTGTTCTTTGCGTCATCGAAAGTACATCTCACACAGCTACAGCTAGCAATTGCGCTTATTACGCAGTAGTTCACTGTTGAGTAAATATTCGAGGTAATGTTTTAAGCGCGAGAAATGCAATGAAAGCTACTTCTCTTTCCAGAATCTGTATCCCAGAGTACTCGCGGCACTTTGCAGAGGTGTGCCTACACACACTAAAAGTGCATCAAGAATCGCAAAAACGGTGAACCATGAAATGAAAGTATTGGTGTTGGCGGACTTGAAAAATGTAAACACCCTGAAAGGTACATGCACGCATACATTCTACTTTCAGTCGGTCCGTGTAGGTTCTAAAAACCCTTCCTGCTCTACACACTTTTCTCGCAGTATTTTATTGCCGCTTATGGCGCATCATGTCCGAACTACGAAAGAGCCGTTTCCTCAGATAATTCGGTTTACGGCTTCGTACGGGATGCAGCGCTTCCCACATTCCAGGCTTCGCGATACGGTAAAGGTGTTTTACGGCCTCATATATCATAAAGCGCTGGGCCGCTAGATTCACGTGGTGTATATTTCTGGAAGTTTGCTGCAATACAACACTGAAAGATAAGTGTCAAGCCTCTGCAAACTCAAGAAATGCGTTGATCCTTTATGAGGAAACGCCTAAGCTCCACAGAGACTGCCACAATCGCGACATCTCAAGACGTTGCCGGTGGTCGTAAAGCTTGATCAATGCTTTCGTGCTCCATGCAATACATCTGGATGGGAATGTGCACATACACTTTTTATACTAGCGAACCGAATTACCTTAAAGGGCATGAGAAATTTTTTCCACTCGTATTTATTGATTTATGAAAAATTCCTTAGTGGTAAAGAGCGTGGAGTAAGGGGACCAAGAAAATGACAGGTAGAAAAAGAACAAGCCATGCAATGCACCGCGAATTTGAGGCAAAAGGGAAAACATTGAGCAGGGCAAAAATAAAGGTAAAACATGATACAGGAGCAGAGTACACGATGTTTTAAGAGAAGGAAGAGTATTCCTGCGAGAATTGGAGAATATATAACATAAAGAGAAAGATTTTGTAATATTAGGAGTGCGATGTATTTTAAAACACACTAAAAATAAATACACGACATAACTGAATAGCAGTGAAAAAATAATATATCAGATTATGCTTAGTGAAGGAAAACGCCTGTTATTTTGGTCTTGCATATGTGGGAATTTCATATGCTTCCAGCATATAAAGCTCGAATTTTCTCTTTACGCGATCAACGCCCTGAGGATTCCTCGTGTGCTGGTTCGCATGGCAGAATTAAAGGCTTCAAAAAAACCTAAATAGACTCTCTTCAAAAGAGGCAGGAGAATTCTTCAACAAATTACATAAAACGATCTCAAAGAGGTAAAAAAAGAGACGTTTGATTTTCAGTAGCTGTGGCGGAAACCACACAACAGGTTAGCACTTCTGATAAGCCATAGTGACCAAATTCACCTTTATCACGATTTCAACCAGACGGTGTCCTTAGACGTAGCCGTTCAGCGCAGTTGAAATTACCACTGTTGCCATTCACGGGCCGGGCACTTGGTGTCAGCTGACGCCGAAAGGTTTTTGCACGAAAATAAAAGCCATATTCTAAGTCTAGATGATATCAGCGCAACAAACATTCATCAGTGTGTTTCGCTTACGGAATATGTAGTCACTTGGTGCTCGCGCGGACATAAAGCATAATTTACAGTTTTGTAAAGCGGGTTAACTTGTCAGCAGTGGGAATATGAAAGAAACATTCATCTAATGATGCTCCCACACTCGTAATGCCTCCGTGACCTTCACTAAAACCGAGTTTTGAAGATAGTATTGCAGGCTATATCAGGCTGTTGTGCTTGTCTAGCACTCCTTAAGTGCGTACAAGCCAAACTTTTAATCACTATGACTGGCGCCGGAATACTGAAGCCTCCGAGGTGCTGGTGATATTAAAGCAAAATGTCTCCTTTTCTTTCTCAGTAGCTGTCATTAGCATTCAATGATAACCCTATCGGAGTTGCGTAGCAGTACAAATGCGGACATACACCGCATAGTGACCGAATTCGCAGAAAAAGAAGCCTCAGATGCTGCAGCCATCGTCTTCTAGTACAGGGTTACTGGTATCCCTGGAGAAAGAGGAGCTAAAAGCTCACTGCCAGCCCACATGAATCAATTAGCATTCTGGGGAAGTTCTCGCATTTTGTAGCAAGAAGGAAATGGCTTGAGCAGTCAGTGCTAATGCCGCAAGATATCGCGAATTAGCGGCACGTAGTTAAGTACGTGCTTAGGTGCCACTCTGATTACTTCTGGAACAAATGATCGAACAGTCTGGACCCAGTATCGAACAGTCGACTTGTGTCGAGACCGAATACCACAATTGATGCTGCACACAAAAGTGCGCTGTCATCCCTTTGCTTTATTTTTGTATTTTTTGTGTTTTCAGTCCTTTAGCAAAGGGGGCATAATATAAAGGGATGATGGCTTGTATTTGGCTGTTGGCTGTTTAGAAATAGAGGATGAAGGGGCTAGTCTTGGCTGTTTAGTCCTGATGGGAACTGGGCTGCTTTCGCTAGGGATTGGGCATAGCTTTCCTATATGCTGATGCTGAGTCTTCAGAAGGCTTAGGCATAAAGCCTGCCTTCCGAAGGTACAGCTGTATATATTTTTCTCTTGAGAGATATTGCTAGACTTCTATTTGTGACCGGTTAGAACCTGAGAAATGCGCTCAAGTCCATTCCAATTCTTCTATTCTACATTCATGGTCCGGATGTGCAGTCACTGCCAGACCACAGTAGAAGATTTATAATAAGGGAGTAATTACTCATTGACATCCACCTGAGTGCAGCCATACGGCTACAAAGGAAAGCTATACAGCTTTCTCAGAAACTTCGTAGTTAAAGAAAAATTCGTCCTGGTCCGGGGTTCGAACCCGGGACCACCGCTTCACCGGAGCAGTCGCTCTACCAATTGAGCTTACCGGGACGGCAAGCTTATGATAGGGCGAGAGCGAATTGATCAATAACTCGAAGTGGGAACAATGTTGCCAAATGTTTTAGGGGAATCCCCCAAGGTGGAGTAGATTTGTAATAAGGGAGTAATTACTGATTAACATCCACCTGAGCGCAGCGATACGGCTACAAAGGAAAGCTATACAGCTTTCTCAGAAACTTCATAGTTAAAGAACTACGAACTTTTTAAACTAAAGAACTAAAGAACTATTTAACTACGAAGTTTCTGAGAAACTTCGTATTCCCTTATTACAAATCTACTCCACCTTGGGGGATTCCCCTAAAACATTTGGCAACAGTAGAAATATTTATTTATCACTTCGAAGCCTTAATACCTTACGCAAAATTTTGTTTCCTTCTATGACTGTTCAATGTTACTTTAGTTTTATGAATATTAATTACTAGACCCACCATTGTTTGCCTTTCTAGGCCACTGACCAGGCTTTGCTATTCGTCCCTTGAATTACACAGCAAGTCAATTTGATTACTAAGGTATAGTGAGGTATTACTACTAATATATTACAATTATACTAAGGTATTTCTAAGGTAAGGTATTTTGAATTACTAAGGTATTCTCTATTAATTCTTACCCCCACCTGCTCACAATTTAGATCTGTGAATACCTTCTTTAAGCAAACAGTGAACAGCAGTCGAGAGATCCTGTATCCCTCTCTAACAACACCTTCCCTTATTAGAATTTTCTTACTACTTTACGGAAGACTGTGGTTCCTGTGCTGTCGTCATAATTATATTTCAGGTTTTTAAAATATTTATCGTCTACACCCTGGTTAGAACTTTTCGGTGCGCCTTCGAGCTAAAATTCTCCATGGTCTCCTAGTTATGCGCCATTCTACGTCTGACGTCCTGAAAGCGTTGGCTTTCCAAACAAGGTTTCAAAACCGCTGTTGTGCCGCTGTATTGCAACTATTGAGCTTGCAGTGAAATGCATGTCTGTCCCAGCGCCAATGCCGGTTCGCTGCTCGAGCGCTCTGCTTATTAAGGGAACCATGCCTATGCAAAACAGTTTGTTTGCCCATTTGGTTCTTCATTAACAATGTAAAGTTCGATATGAGTTGACTAGGTCTGAGTAGATCGGCGTTGTTTGCTGCTTCTTGGCTATATCGAACTTAGTCATTATTTTTATCGTCGTACCTTTAGCGCACGTGCGGCAGGCTGTCTTCGTTGCAAGTTAAAGAAAATGAAACAGGTTGGAGGAGAGCGCCTGTTCTATCCACTGTCTGCTGTGTGTTGGTTTTAGCGCTGTAGGACTTACTTTTAAAGTTTTCTCATCTCTTTCGATTCCTCCGTGCTTTATGTTGGTGCTCTCTGATGCAATAATGCCTTGCAAAGAAAGCGGCTGCTCCACGATTGCTTATTTCATAACTTATTCTGCCGCTCTACTTCTGATGGGTATTCCAGCTAATGACGTATAACAAATACGCTGAAAATTCTACCAAGCATACTCATTCGGTGAGAATACTTATCAAGCCAGGAAAATGATAGTCACTCGAGGCAGGCTAAACAATTGGTCTCATTTATCGGTGCAAGATTTTGGTTGCTTTGCGATGCAGAAAACCAAGAAATATTTCGGTAAAGAATTCTCTATCATGCTGTGTAAAAGTCTTGTTGCTCTAATTGGAACAGTTTCTAGTCCGTGTTTAGCGGCGTTGTGAATGCTGCTATGCATAGCTTAAATATATTTTAATATGCTGAGATGGTAATTTTATTCATTTCCTGAAATGAAAAACAAATTTGACCCAAGAAATACATTTTAGAATTTACAGAAAGGCGAAATTTCATAGTCAGAAATTTGTCAAGTAAACAGGGCATAAACAAGTAACATCATCGGCGATGCAAATAGCTTATTACGCTTATTTTTGCGCCTGCAGCTGCTGGATCTAATTTCTTCTGCGCAGCAGTTTTGCAGCCTCGACGTTTGCTCAGTCTAGGCTGTCATTATGTGTGCCTTTTTTTTCTTTTTTGTCTGAAGAGGCTTACATTTTTGGTGTCTTGCCGAATTTGTTTTTTTTTTGTTTCCCGCTTTGAGTAGAGTGCCACTATCGAGTATCCACAGCGCTTACCGGGACTTGACGCAGAGCACTAAGCAATATTGAATAATACATTACTCATATGTTATTAGAGCGCTTCGTATGCTACCTAAGGTTCGGTAGCTCGAAAAATAACTCGATTTGCGAGGATCTACTTATGTCAGTTACTTTCGCACATCTAGTGCCTCTTTGCCTAATTGGGTCCCGGAACGGAACTAGGATGTCGCTGCTCACTTTATAAGTTCATTTCTGTACTAAGAGCTACCCATGGTCCTAACAAGCTTATTGCTGCTACAATATTCAGTAGGAAAAAAAACACAGAGTGCGATCTTCTTTCTCTCTAAAGCTTTTAAGCGAGTGGAGCTGCACCTGCGGTAATGATTAAAATCACTTTTGCTGGAACTAATTTAGAACAAGTTCAGCGAGTACCTGGGGTATCCCACTTTTGCTAAGTGCGCCACCGAACGAAGAGGAAGAGTTGGCTATACCTCTTCATCAGGCTCGAGTTTCAGTCCCGAAATATTTTCCTCGGCAGTTGGAAAGCAGAGCCGTTCAGACACAACTCTGGACGCTTTGTGCTTTTGAGTAAACTACAAAATGAAATTTCAGCGCCTGTGTTAAGGTTTTTTTTTAACGTGCCCTTCAGCACTTGCTTCGCAATACGTATGTCAACCGTGAATGGAAACCAATTTGCACCAATCATTTCACTGATCAGGGCGGAGAAAGTGTGCGCAAAAGCCAATTTCGACACTTTAGGTGCACTTGGCTTATCAGCCGCCTTTGTCTATGTAGGAGATTTGTACTTCACCTTCTTTTAAGAGAACTAGACACAACCCGTATTCTCTTCAGCGGCTGTATCGGTACACAGAAGATACGGTGATCCAAAAAGAGCCGTCTCACTCCGCCAAATACTCCACCACACGCACTAAGACACATTCCAGTAAGACACATTGCGACACATCCAAAAGCCTACACAGATGTAGTGTCTCGTGCGTACCTACAGGGAAACCTGGCTGTGATGTACTTCCACAAAAGGCACGCTGGGAAGATAGCCTTTTTAGGCTGCGTTGGCTACTGTTGAGCCCAAAACGTGGACTGAATAGCAATAATACAATTTTTCCCGATGCAAACCTGAAAGGAATTCTGCGGTAATACCCATAGCATCCACTCACGGTAAATGTGTTCAATTAATATCGCACGCTGTAATAAAACAATTTCTTCCGCGCAGGGTCGAGAGCATCGGCGACTGCGGTGGCTGGATCTAGCCACAGCATAGCGCCCCAGCTATTGTACCACAGCAGAATCTACGCTTCAAGTCAAACACTAGCTATGCCATATGCGGAACCTCATCTTGCTGTCATGTCTTTGGTAGATGAAGCTCTCTTTAAGGAACTCGAATGGGCGGCAGCGCAACTTTTCTCTTTAGGCAATTGTGACAAACCTTATGCACGCTGGTTAAGAAGAGAAAGTGCGAATGAACAGTTGTTTCTGCGTCAGCCACCCCATTCCCTATTGCCTTGAGTATATTCAAATATGCCGCGTCTATTTAGGGTGTTCCGTACATCGCATTCTTCGACAATGACATTTAAACTGGTCGGCATGAGCGCTGGAAACCTACTCTAAGCCAGATTTTACAGCGAGCAGGCAGTGCGGCTCGTTACAAATAACAAGTTCCGACAGCCGGTCATCATGCTTCGTAAGTTTGTCAGAAATTACTGACAAAAGCATCTCCTCCAAGTTACGCAGCGTTTTCTACTTGCGGCTGACCGACTGCACTATTTGCTGATGTCCAGGCATTTCAGTCCTGACATACAGATTGCACACGTAATGAGCATTTCAGTCCTGCTCAATGATGAAGAACGCGAAAGTGAAGCTACTTAACCTCTTTATGTTTGCGCACACATACCAGTCTTCTTGGTCACATGAGAAATGGAACCTAGCGTATTGTGTGCAGTACCACTTGGAATCCCAACACTCTATAATATTAAGCACCGCTGACCTGCCACCTCACTAAATTATTCCAAACTACTTGACATTAACTGAACTTTTCGTAATCGGGATGCAACTGCAAGTTATCCTTACTTTTTTTGCAGCGGCAAGCAAACGCACAAGGCACATTTTCTAAAAACAAGTGAATGATGGAATTTACTTCACGACGATATGGCTACCTATTTATATTTCTTTGGATTAAGACGCTCAAGAATCTTTCTGTCATGTTTTATATGAAACTTTTTGTTTGGCTTTTTTTCATTTTTCGTTATTTTTACATCGACATTTTTTTATAATATCGTCTTAATTTGGTCTTTACCTGCATTCTCCCTATATTGTCTTACGAACTCGAATGCGCGATATAATTATAGCAACTAAATAAATCACCTTTAGTTCACGTCATGGCTAGGAAAAATAGCGAAGCCACATATTAGAAGTCTACATTTCAACATATACGTTTGTTCCAGCAGGTGATAGACCAATTGTTCTACTCCTTGCTCTCCTGGGGGCAGGAAAGGGAGGGGAGATAATTGATATCAGCAAGGGAGAACACAATTCAGTCTTACTCTGCAGCTTTCTGTAGGAAAGATTGCGTTTGCGCGAAATCAGCAGCCCCGGCATTGTTCTGTGGAAATAACTCTCGCTATTTCTTCTTACATTGCGAACGCCACCACAGCTTAACCAACAAAGTAATAAGCAAAAAGATAAGCCTAGCTATGTCTCATTGCAAGTAGTTCTTCTCTGCATGCACAGCTAACGGGCTATTTATTGTTTGGTTTGGTTTGGTTTAACCAAACCAAACAATAAATAGCCCGTTAGCTGTGCATGCAGAGAACTACTTGCAATGAGACATAGCTAGGCTCAGGAATCCTCTTTCCGGCAACGCAGGAACCACCGAACCGGACAGGCTGAGAAGGCAGGAGCGAGAGGTATTAGAGAGAAGCAGGAGTGGGACGCGGGACAGCTTCCGTCGTTATTGGGGACTTACGACCCAGGTGTCATATTTCATGGAAGGAGTGAGACGCGGCACCCCAAGAAAGGTACGCGTAGTGAGGATACAGCTTCAGCGATATTACCGGTATGTGTCCAAGGTGTTTCTACAGATGGGAGGTAAACATTTCACCACGTAAGCAAATGAGCACAACTGCAGAAACCTGAGTCCTGGCGAAGACTATCAAGAAGCATTAGCGCACAATACATGGCAGGAAGTATCCCACGACTTTGCTCAAGATGGTCTGCGATCTCGGAGTTCAATGGAAGTAGCGTGATATTCACAGCATACGTAGATGTTGCCAAATAACTACGATTTTGAAGCATGAGTGCCTCGATTCATGGTCCTCCTGTAATTTTTTGCTCTAATCTTTGGTAGATTACTGTGACGGCTACGTGGCAAAGAGAGATAGAGAGGGCGAGAGTGAGGAATAGCGTCTAGGGCATCCATAAAATCTTCGTGTTGGCACCCATGAAATTGGTGAAAGGAATATAGTTATTTATCGGGGTATTACGCAAACTGAGTTAAAAATCTAGTGGCGCCGGTCGCAACATGCCCAGTTTTCACAGTGCCCTCTGTTCACAAACGACGAAACGAAAAAGACAGACACCATCGAACCATGGAATATGAACTGTACAGAAGGAGCAACGATGCATTATGAATAGGTCGCCGGCTCTCTTGTTTCAAATTTTTCTTGCGATTCACAACATTATGTGGGTTCTATCCATGTGGCTAGTGAATTACAGGGTGCAGATACATATGTCAAATAATAATATGAAAACAGCTTGGAAATGTTTCTCTCAGGTTTTCGGTTCTCGATATTGCAAGAAAAAGTGCACTAGCCCAGCTATGACGGCATGTTGACATTTTAATAAAAGTCTGAATTTTTTTTAGTCTGGTTTACAATTTTCATCGAGTTCGCGCAATGTATTTGCCTCCGCAAAATAGAGCACTTTCGTACAGTACGCCCTTCTGACGACGAAAATATTTTCGTCTGTATTTTACCTCCAATTTCTGTTTCAGAAAAGTGTTCTCATAGAACCCAATAAGATTTAACGCGCTGCGAAAGCTACTTTCTGTCAAGCTTGAGATACTCAGGAAATGGAATAAATATTTGCCGCAGCTCTCGAGCTTGTTCATTTGTTTTGGTTCATATATGCTACGAGAACTCCGAATGGAATAATCTAGTCATAGATCGCGTATGAAGTTATAATTTTGCTGTGCTTCACAAATTAATTAACATTTTTTTATTGGTTGTCTCTGACTATTAGTCTTACGGGGTCTAGTATACATACCTCTGAGCCCGCTTGATGAGTAACTAGAGAAAAGAAAGATCTTTGGGGGAAAACCTGCTCATGTGTTTTAAAAATTGTCCAACCCTCACTTCAGACGGCTGGCGGAGTTAAGTTTACTGTGGTCATGTCAGATTCTGAGCGAGGTTGATGCACGGAGGACGTGTCCGTTCTTTGGAAAGCAAGCAAAGCCGCTTGAAACTGGCGGCTTGCGTTTACCTATGTTCAGTCTTGCATACGTTGTCTATGCACACCATGCATCTTAGTGTTTTTTATTGCTTAGATTGAGAACCCATTTTGCGGAGGCCCTTCCCACAAGTCTCTGCCATCAGTGTTTCTTCACCCAAGCCTTGGGCTCTTCTTTTTTATTTTAGGGTAAAGGTGCACTACCTATTGCGCTCCGTATCACGCAGAATTCTGAGCGTAAAGTTCTCTCCGGCTGAAAACAAAGATAACAGAAGTATAACCTTGCATCGCTGCATCGCCGTTCCCACCGAACAATTTTAAGATTTTGCCTCTAGTACGTCTCACTGGGAAAGAGGTTTCTCTATATGTAGGATTGGCTAACGGGCGGGCCGAGACACGGTGCTTAAAAATCGCCTGCGGAGCGTGAATTTCCGTCTCTAAAAGCTCTCTCACGAATCTTTCGCGGTGAAGCTCCAGTCGAGTGTTTTTCGGCGGGCAACCGTCCTATGAAGGCTCTGGCCTGTTCTGGACTGCTACTCCTGAGCTCTACTGGGCGCGGTTTTGAGCGCCGGTGAAGCCAAACAAATCATGTTCTACAGTTGTTCCGAGAAGCTCTGCTTACTGCAAGTAACCCTTAAAGGTGCGGCTGCCTTTTTAAAGAGACTTGTAATGAAAAGAGACATCGTGCTGCATCACTAATGGGGCTTATCTCTCAATGTTTCCCAGGATTTTCACGCACGCCGACAAGTAGGACCTACTGCTCGCGAGGCAAGACCTTGTGGTTCTCAAAAAAAAGGAAGGCTTGGTGTGGACAGAGGATGGCAGTCTTTTCTTTCTTTTGTCCTTTTTTTGCCCTTTTTTAGTTTTTTCTTTCTTTCTTTCTTTCTTTCTTTCTTTCTTTCTTTCTTTCTTTCTTTATTTCTTTCTTTCTTTATTTCTCTCTTTTTTGTTTCATCGTTTCGTTCTTTCTTCCTTGTCATTTCCTTTCATTTATTGTTTCTTTCCTTGTCACTATCTTCAATCCTTCCTTTCTTTATCATCTTCTTCCTGTCATCCTTTCGTCCTAACTTTCCGTGTCTCTGCTTTCCGCTCATCTTTTCTTCCCTTCTATGGTCCTTCCATTCATTCTTCCCTTCTTTGTCCCTTTCTTTTTTTCAATCTTCAATTACTAATTGCTTTTTTTACTTCCTTTCAAACGTTCATTCTTCCTTTTCTTTTCTCTTCAGTCGTTCCTTTCATTCTTTCTTTCTCTCCCCGTCCTTCTTTCTATTTTTATTCTCTCTTTCTTCCTTTCTTTCTTTCCTTCTTTCTGCCCTTCTCTGCTGCCTCTTTCTTTCCGTTCTTCCTATCCTTGTCTCCTTTTTCCTTTCATCCTGTTCTTTCCTCAAATTCTTCCAGATGAGCATTGCAGCCAAATGCTGCTAATCTATCCTGGTGCTCTGGCTTTCCTAGCTCCAGAAGTTGTTTGAGGCTTACTTGTGGGGGATGGGGCACATTGGTTTCGCCCACCGCGCGCCCTGACATAACACATCACGAGACTAACAAAGCTCACATCACTTTGACATAAAGTCTAGAGACCACTGATGTGGCTGTTTGAAGTAGCGTGGTGGTTCTTGATCCCTCCAGGCGCAGAACTCCCCACAAGGCCCATATATTGAAATCCACCTCTTTCAATTAGTCAAAATGCGGAGGTCACGCCTCTTGTGGCATTCTGGCGAACTGCATCGAGCAACCCAAAGCGGAAACATAGTGTAGTATTATTAGGTATGGGAAGCCACTAAGAGCTTACAGCCAAGCTCATAGGCGCCGCAACTACCTGCTAACATCCCCGAAGTGTCCTCTGGGACCATTTAGTTCCTTACATGGAGTCTCTCAGCAGCTATCCTCACATTGCTTTCGGTTTTGGATCTTATATATGGTGTATAAATGGGAGTTACCACTTACTTTGCCCTTGCGTATTTGTGGAGTGTTAGTGTAGGTTGTATATTACAGGGGACTAGGTTGCGGGAAGTGACCAAGCTGCGCGGACAGAGCCCATCATGGCGATGACGACGATGCGAAAGCCACGCAGTGAGACACCCATGAGGCTACTGCTTTAAAATAATGATATCGCTAAATCGCAAACGTTACTCAGAAGAGTTGTGGTGTAATATATCATTGCCGAGCGTCAGAGTCGTCTTGTGAGTTTGTTTTAAAGCGTGAGTACTATTGTCTTCTTTCGGCGAAAATCTTTTGTCTGTGTGCCAGCCAGTCCGTCTCTCTGTGTGAAGTCTCTCCGCCTTCCAGGCACCCTTCGAGCCCTCAAGATAGCCTACATTCTGCAAAAGAACTTTACCACTGCGCACACCCACCCTCCAAGCCCTGCACCAAGCACCCACCCAACCCCCACCTTTTGTTTCCCTATGCCACCCCTCACCATAGGCACACACAAAATAAAAGGCAATCAATGTAAAAAGGAGACATGCAACTCTGTCTGCGAACGCAGATTTATCGCATCACCTGATCAGCTGTGATTTTTTCTTTTTTTTACTGTTAAACGGTTCACCCGCAGCTGTAACAATCTCATTGCTATCTTCTTTTCTTATCAGTGACGATGTGTTTCTGGCCCCTGCATTCAAAGCAAAGTTTCAACTCCCGCTTGCCTTCTCGTTGTTGCTCTGTGCAGCCACCTTTATTATGCACAGGAATTCTGGAAATGCGCGTGAATGAGCGTCATCAAATACCTACTGAATGTCGTTGCCAGCGCCAGCACTATTATGCGGCCAACTTTCCACCCCAGCATGACCACAATGCACTCCAGCGAACTACAAAATACGAACGGCACTTTCAAAGGAAAGCCACCTATGCGTATGCGCACATACCCCCATTTGACAAAAGTAGCCGAGCAACAGGCTTTTCCGTCTTTAAGGCTTACAAGAGCTTTTACCGAGCCCCTATAGGCCGAAAGGTGTGAAAACGTGAGGACAAGGGTTCACCTTAACTTAAGGGCTGCCATAAGTGCTTCGTTACGCAGCTAGGAAACAAACCACCTTTGCCCGGTTGCTTTTGACATAGATGGTCCATTACTACCACAAATTGTGCCAGATAGAATGCGAATCTGTATCGGTAGGAGCTCTAATGCGAGAAAGCCCATATGGGGTCTCCAGAGAATGCGTTTGTGAGAGATTCTGAGTTGACCATTTCTGATGAGTACACCGAACAAAGTACTCCGTAAATCAGAACGGCGCGGCTTTGCACGCCAGGCTTTTTGTTTTTTTTTTTTGGGGGGGGGGGGGGGGGGGAGCGGCAAGTGGTTATTTAGAGAGGCGTGTAAAAGAAACACACCGTGCATTCATGTGCCGCGCCATATAGTGGTTTTTGGATGTTAAACCCCAATAAACCATATAGATCCCGTGCTTTCCATCCTAGTGGTCACATGACGGGGCTTGGTCTGCGCTCTCCAGTGGCACTTATGTTTGGCGGTTTTAAGGCACACCATCGGTACTGTAGAATGCGGCACATTGGATCTCGGCCAGGTAGACCGCGTGACGACGGACAAAAAACGCGGAAGGCGCTAATTGGAGCTAATTGGACATATTCATTACAAGGAGGAGTGGCGACGACGATGAAGATATGCAATGTTAGAGTGTATGCATGCACTTGATTTGAACAAACGCAAGGAGTACAATGCAAAATGAATTGATATTTGCATATTTTTCAGACATGCGCAGAACCACAAAAATTTACAAGCCGAGTAAACATAATATATCTGATTTTATCATGCTGATATGTGCCCTTTGAAAACAGTAAGTCAAAATTTTCTGGTAAACTATCACAGCTTTTTGTGTTGACCGAGTAGCTTTTCTATTCAACAGGTGAGTCTCGGTCAGAGGTTCAACACTGGCTGCGGCATTCGTGTTTTGTCGACAACGAGATCTCAAAACACCAGTGAGTCAAAAAATGCACATAGTCTAAAGCTAAACAAGGGTCCTGCATTATGTCATGCACGAAGACAAGGGGGTACGTTTAGCTATTCTATAACAGTTAGCTAAGACAGGCAGTTGCTTTAAAGATTGGGAGGGTGTTAGGAGCATTCAACACCATCGTCTTTTTCTAAATTCCTGACTTCAAACTTTTTATTCCATTATGTTTCTCGAAGACACAAAATGTCGTTGAGCTAAGTAGGTAAAGGACTGCACTCACATCAGTCTTTATTTTTTTGAGTGAACAAAAGAGGCTGTTGTAGTTTCTGTTATCTCTACTGCAATTAGTGTTCCTAAAATACTTAAGGTTCAAGCTTATTTCTGATTTTATGACCGCGTTTGGAGCTGCTGAACATATTTCATCTGCTTTGGAGCTGCGGCCGCCAGATTAAAACTGCAGTGTACTGGAGACAGCAATGCAACAGTGTCTGTCCTCAAACAAAAAATGTTTAGAAAAGTTGCTTGAGTGACCAGCACTAGGGCTGCATTCAGGCGCGCTACAAGTAGCAGGCGGTGATTAGGTATACAATGGGGTGCTAAGCACAAAAACTGCTTTATCAAGCGCCTCCAGAAGTAAGTGGGCGCTAAAGATATATTTTAACGTTGCGATTATCGTTTACGAATTGCGACTGCGAGAACAATTGCATGTAAATTCGTGATGAAGAACATTAATTATATATAAAGAAATACTATAATAAATAAATTATAAATAATCATAACGTCTTTCGCGTCCTTGTACTTTCTCACGAGGAGCTGGCAGAGCACTGGAGGTCATTTTTTGTAGTTGTGGTGCGACAGTTACATCTTTCTACGTTCACATTTTTCACTAACCTGCCTTCACGCGCAACCTCAGTAGTAATTTCAATTTCATAGCTTTTCACACCACTAGTACCATCGTCCATGTTTGTACCTAGCGGTCCGTAACACAAAGCGAAGCATTAAATTTGCTGCCCATTTACCCACTTATTACTTCTATACCACATGAAAATTCCATCGTATGCCTAGACCTTTCTGGATAAACTTTGCTGCTAGGGATTATCTGTAGAAGTTGCGATACGCAATTGAAAATCACCTTGTTTCATTTTTATTTGACTATTCTATTCTGTCAGTTTAATGCACTAACCTATTCTGACACTTTCATTGTCAGAAAGATATATTGGGAGTGAAGAGCAGGCCCACTTAACGTTGACATAAAAGGCAGAAGCCAATTACTTCTTTTTTAACCTTACCATATTCAATCGCGTCAATGACTGGTGTTTCGTTAGCACTCCATTACCTGCGGCCGTTTTGGGACGAGTTCTGAGAACAACCAGTGGCGAAAAAAGAGCAACTTTATAGTTTCATGAAACATATTGCTTGTTTCGCTGTTTTCGCGGAGGCCAGTTGGCCCTCCACCGTCGAAAGCACGACTGCAGTATTCCCCCTGCGCAGCAAGCGGGCCTTCTACTAATGAAATCTCGAGTTCGCTGCTTCGTAGAAGAGAAAAGTTTGATGGTGATTAATCAGACACGACGCTGCCGCAGCTGCCAACATTGTTGTCGGAACAAACAAGGTTTGTGCATTTACGCGGCAGTCAAGGGAAATCTGCTAAGATAGACGAGTGAAGGGACACACAGAGAGAGAAAGCGACACTTGTGCAACGTCGGAACACTCTGGCAGGTAGTCGCTCATTACCGAAAGCTGTATTTTGTGGGGTTATGGTTCTCATGGTGTATGTAATTAGCGCGCTGGCCTGATTTCTGCTAGTTTCTGTGCACGAGGCAGCTCTTATCACCCAGTCTATGCGAATATTAATGACAGTGGGACCGAAGTACTCCACTAACTGCGTTAGCCCAGCGCATAGATATAGTTCATGCGTCCACTGGACGCAAAAAACAAAATAGGATTTTCCTGCATATATTCCATACCACATTTGTATAATTCCCGAACTGTAAACAGCCGTCCTCCAACATGCCCGTTGCTGTACTATCAAAACAATCATCAAAAATTGCTAAAAGTTTGCACTAAAGTAATGCCTTACTTAAGTTCAACCTGTATTGGGCATTAATTACTCTACAAGATAAACACCAGAAAATACCTTGTTCGCTGGCTTTGGGCCAACCCATTACTGAAAATAATTCTTGTGACCGCAAGGCAGCAAAATAGATATTGGACGATTATCATCTTGACTACAGCGCGGCTATCTCCGGACATACCAGGAAGCTCTGGTTCAACTGTTCAAAACTTTATCGACTTCTTCACACTAAACAAATTATTACTTGTGAACAATGTACTTTCCCTCCCTCAGCCGTAATATTCAATTCTTAGTATACTTTTACGGCCCACTTTCCAACGAGCTGGAAAAAGTAGATTAGTAACACTAAAGATAATCCAAAAATAGTAGCGACTTTTGTTGTATGCACTTTGAGGCTATTAGGAGCACAACACAACGCTACATATATACCGAAACATAGGCAAGCCTCATCTACTACAGGAACAAGTTGGGCAGATCTTCAAGGCGCTGCGTTTCCAATGGTAGACACACCAATATAGAATGAAATCAGGATTTCTAATAATTCATTGCACACTTACTCTGCGACATTTATTCGCTTCAACGATTCGAAACCTTCTCATCGGCCAGGCTGGATCTTTCTGCAGAATTGCGATAGAGTAGTACTAGGCCTCCAAGAGCACTTATGCCCCGCCGCGGTGGCTCAGTGGTTACGGCGCTCGGCTGCTGACCCGAAAGACGCGGGTTCGATCCCGGCCGCGGCGGCCGAATTTCGATGGAGGCGAAATTCTAGAGGCCCGTGTACTGTGCGATGTCAGTGCACGTGAAAGAACCCCAGGTGGTTGAAGTTTCCGGAGCCCTTCACTATGGCGTCTCTCATAGCCTGAGCCGCTTTGGGACGTTAAACCCCGACCGACCGACCGACCGACCGACCGACCAAGAGGACTTATGCAGTGCGTTTTGAGAAGACTCAAGTGAGCACGGAACATTCGACTTTATCAGAAATTCATGAGGACCCCCTGTTCTAAAAGCTGCAGTGACAGAGATTTACAACGCTGAAATACCCTTTAAATTACTGCTTCACCGATAGAACATTGTCTCGCCTGCAGGGCTCAGAAGCAGACCCATTGGGCTGTGTACTCCTGACAAGGACTGTACTATCGCGCTCAATATGAGTTGCAACGCGCGGTCATCGACTGGGGCTCGTTCCGTGGTGTGCCTCCTCCAAGCCGTCACTCGGAATTCTGGGAGAAACTTTTTCCTGAGCGGGGGTGCTGTTGTTTCCTGAAACAGCAGTTTCTCCCAAAATTCCTAGTGACTGTTTGGAGGAGGCACACCACGGAACGAGCCCCGGTCGATGATCGCGCGTTGCAACTCATATTGAGCGCAATAGTACATGCCTTTCGCCAGTAGCAGCAGCCATTCTGCATGCAGCATGTCTGTGTGGACGTATGCTGTATTCTCTATGCCTCAAACATCTTTGTGTACAACATGTAATTGCCATAATTTTGTAATTTATCATGGACACATTAGTCCAAGTTTATGGTGAGTTACAATTTGAGCACAAGAAAATGACATATTCGTACCGCATACAGACTCTAAGCTGAAGGTTTCAATCTGTTTCATTTTCGTTTCTGCTCTTGTAGCACTTTCCTGGAAGGATATCTAACTGTGAAAATTAGCTAAATTTTTCGCTTGGTTCTTTAAACAAAAAATGACAGTTCTTAACACTCATCAGCTTTGGTGAATAAGTAATTATGCTGTCCACTTTTCCACTGCAGGCCAGAATTCGGATTCTACCGTCCCCAAGAAAAGTGCGTTCAGCATGATTTGATCTCGTTATTTATTGTAGCAGGAAGCAACCGACCTGTTAGGCCGAGAAGTGAAATTATATATTAGGCGTCCGTAGCTGTACCGCTTGCTGCACTTTGGCAGGAGTGCCGCTCGAGGTTATTAAAACTGAGTTTTATGATGGGGATAAAAGTGCCCAAAAAGCCAGCTATCATCAAGGTTTCCAAAGTGACTGTTCTTGATCAAGGGGCAATAAATATAGAAGGCATGCAATGCTGTTCATATATTCAAATACAAATAACTGAGATGAAGTAAAGGCAGGTGCAAGGCCTCAGGGAAGGAGAATACTGATTAGCATATTTGTTTTCAGCCACGAGAAAAGAAAATTTTGTAGCTTTGTAAAATAATTTTGTAAAGTAATTTTGTAGGTGAAGAAGCAGCAAATGTCTTAGAATTCAAGTTGGGTACTTTGAACTGGCATAGCATAACTCTTTGAGAATTCCACTGGCGAAACAAATAGCGTTGGCAGCATTTAAAAACAAGAGCTCCTGGGTTTTCGCCGTTATGACTGAAGTCTCCAAAAATGATTGGCATCGGAAGAGGCCTGAAGTTGAGCAGCGTGGCTTCAATCAGAAAATAGAAAAGTATTTTTACAACCTGTGTCCTCCTGCCGAGAGGAACGAAACTTTTGATTAAAAGGTCAAACTGGAGCAATAGGCGTAGTTCATTACAGCATAAATATTTTTCCGTCACAGCAAACAAATAACATAAAAACTAATTCGATCTGCCCTCTCCATATGGCATTAGTTTTTCTATGCCAACAAGCAGAATTATTCTTTTTCCTTTGCTATTTTTACTGCTATTTTCTTCCCGAAAGAACTTCCACATGACAACCAGCATGCTGCTCTAACACCTGTGAACAGCAGCATTAAAAGCGGAATTAAACGCATAAATTTTGTAATCTTCCTAGATAATTTTTTTTTTCGCACACCGTCCACACGTCCCGTATTCCCCTTCCAGCTAGTAATGATGCATCGATCTACAGTTGCCAATGACGATTGGAAGCAATGAGTAACACATCATTGTAATCTAGAACAGACATCTTATTCAGGTTGACGTCCCACTTGCGTACGTGGCGCAGGTTCGGCTGTAGTCATATTCTGCCGCCATTTCTGAATCTATTCTTGATGCTGTTCTCAACCATTGGAGACAACAGGAGAGGGTGTATAGCACGTCATTTTGAAATTGCTGTACTTGCAGTGATTTGACACTAATTCTGTTTCGTCGATGCAAAAGTAGTCACACAACTGCACAAGTCTTACTGGTCATTTTGTCTTGAAATTGAAGAGGCCTTAACATTTCAGCTGTGGTTCCTGGCAGTTTCTAGTCCTGTGTCTATGGTGAAAACTTTAACATGTTGTAGCAAAGCATAGCGGGTAGACACTACCTCCCCTACTGCCAGCATAGAGTGCGGGTTATCACCAGCTTTGAGTTAATGAAGCCTACTGAGCCGCCAGGAGATGCCCGAGCGGAATTTCTGGCGTACAACATTGCCAATAATTTTCCTGCCTCCTTCACTACCCTAGTGCTCTCGAACAGTGGCCTGCGAAGGTGATCTGTTAGAGCCGCCGCAGGTTGGAATCCTAGTCACCGATATTATTGCGAAAGCAATACTACTTGCACTTTCACGCCTTTGCCGTGCCGCGGCGGTGACCACCATTGACCTTCATTTGACCTTGATTGCATTAGGTTGGATTTCATTGGATTAGATTAGATTGGATTGGACTGAATTGGACTGGACTGGATTAGATTAGATTAGATTACTTTAGATTAGAGTAGATTACAATGCTTTTGATTTCATTGGATAGGAGTGGATTGGATTGGAGTGGAGTGGATTAAATTGGATTGGATTGCATTGGAATGGATAAGATCGGATGGGATTGGATTGGGTTGGTTTGGATTGGATTGGATTGTATAACCGATGCATCACCACAAGTCTAACCACAAGCACCACCACCAGCTACACTACCAGCTGTACCATGGCTTAGGTACGGATATTGCTTTCGCAATTACCGGGCTTAACCAAGCTAAGCCACAGCGAATTTTTCATTTAATTTATTAAGGCGAAAGCATTTAATGTCTCATCGTTGTAAGCAGCAATTGTCGACAGAGAATCTCACGCTTTTCAGTTGGTCGAAACGGTCGTGACGTCACAGTGCGCCAATTTCAAACGGGGCCAATTGTACTTTGGCTAGTAACCATGCAACCAATAGAAGGGACCATATAGGGACTGAGCTTAGTTAATTGCTTAATTACACAATTAGCCTAATTAACTTCTCTACTCAGGCCATATAAATAAATAAAACCTAGTAAGAAATTGGTCGAGCTCGGGAATCGAACCCCGGTCTTCGGAGTGCGAGACGAGCATGCTATCCACTCCGCCATGCCAGCTCGATGGTTTGGAATGAACAAAGGCACGTCTAGTGAATACGGTGTCTTCGCTCTCTGCCATCCTCCTCCCTTCCCTTCCGGCGAGGTTTAGGTGTCCACCGAGATATGAGAGAGAAATACATTTCCTTTCCTCAAAAAACGATTTACCGACGAGCGAGGCGTAGAACCGAATGGGCGATGGCGTTCTATGGACTCCCTGGCAGCGTTGCAAGACGCTCTCGCGTTCCACTCTTAGAGGCGAAGCTTAACATCTTAACCACACATCAGTGACCACACTTTAGGTCAAAAAAGTGCACCCCCCCCCCTGAATTTTGACGGGTGTCCACCGATATATGTGACACAGTTACTGCGTAATTTTCTTTCCTCAAATACAATTTTCATTTTCTTCATTACGGGCCATCTTCGTCTTTCTTCTTTCACTCCCACTTCCTCCGTTCCTCTACGGTGCGGTTCAGGTGTCCACCGAGATGACAGAGATTTACTGCGCCATTTCTTTTCCTCAAAAACCGTTGCGTTGAAACGGCAAGGCATCGCGCCGAACGGGTGGTGGCGTTCCGTGGACTCCCTGGCAGCGCTACAACACGCTGTCGCGTTGCACTCCTAAAGGCGAAGCTTAAGCTTAATTAGCAGTTAATTAGTATTCAGACATTGATCAGTAATTAACCATTAATTAGTGATTTGTCATAACTTAGTAATTAGTACTCAATTACATGTGACGCCATCAGTGCCACAGAAGCACTGAAAGTGGTGCGGAAAACGCTTTCGCCTCTACGCACTTTAGACAGTCAAAGTGCCCCCTGAATTTTTTTTACCTATTTCTTGCACTTGCACGTAGGCAGTAACATCGCAAGATGTTCGCAAACCCACAAACGTAACAAGATATTTCTCGTTGTTCGCCCATTGTAGTAGTACTCTCGCACTAATAATGAGTAGCTCTCGCGTTACAGTTTCTTCATCTCTGGCTCCCGATCCTGCAGTTTATACTTCTGCCCACTGAGTGTTTCTTTTTACTTTTTGGCATACCAATCCCAGAGAGCGCATTCTCAGTTCCCTGTGATCCCTCGATGGTGCTCGGAAAGTTGGAACCCACTCTAATTCCCTCTCTCCTCTGGAGCAAAAGCATAGATTGCCCCTCCTAATTGACCGTGGAATAGAGGACGAACACTCCTACTCGGAAGTAGGGCATCGGACTTGGTGGAAAGAAATAAAATGTTAGCGGTAGAATAAATTCAGCCTTCGGCACAGGGCGACCTTCTCGAACAGTAAACGAGCGTGGAGGAATTCGTTTCGCTCCAGTGCACTTTTCTTTTTTATTACCAAAGTGAGGCGAGGCGTTCACCCAACTTTCTAAAGAAGCTGCAGAGTGCCTGTCTTGACTCTCTTGAAGTCCTAACGAAGTATACGAAATTAAAGTTTTTTTAAAAAGAAGCAATCACGCAAACAAGGAGCATGGGAAGCGCGCACTTGATCGAAAGATGAAGTGATCTGTGGTGAAGTTGGGAGGTGAAGATGAAGGTCAAGGTGGAAGTGATGAAAGGAAAGGAAGAAGTAGTAGTGGGTACGGTAGAAAAGCGGCTTCCGGAGTTCGAGTGAAGCAGACTGCCGATTCGTTGCTTCGCAGCTGTGAATTCTTCGAGCTTCTGTTGCTTTGTGGATGACTATCTTCAGTAGACCGCGCATAGAGTGAAATGTCGGGGGAGAACAAGCTAACTTTCTCTGTAATGCCAACGGGTTGTTAAGACAACTGAAATAAAATAGGGGCCTTCAATAAGATTTAATTAGCAACTGCCAGAAAAAAGATGGTAATAAGGGTTTAAGGAATAAATGCTCGTGCCCGAGACGTCGTTGGTTCTATTTTTTTTTGAAGAAAACCTTTTTTTCTTCTTTGTGATCAAATTCCTGGCGCAGGTACGGGGGTTTTTAAGAAATTAAACTTACTATGTTTTTTATTTATGCAGGTACATCGAAGTCGTGAGGGACTTCGTATGAGGGACGGCTTTTGACAAATGTGCAGTCCTCGGAGAGTTTGCTTCTCAGTCGTGTATAGCGGGTTCTTGTAGCACCTGGAAGTCCGAAGTTTCTCAAGAGTGAGTATGAGCACTAATGGGGTAAAAAATCATATACAGATGCGTAAGCACACTAAAGAGTATGTTATCATTCCTGCGGAGTTCTGGTTTTCTTTACAATTATGTTGCATCTAAAAGCCTCTGCTGCTGCTTGTAGGTGAGCGTGGCCACGAGTTGGTGGTTAATCCTTATATAGTCTTTAATAACTTTTTAATAAGTCTTAAATAAGTCTTTTTAACGGGCTTCTAATGATAACTCTGCTTAAACAAGTATCTTCAGCATTCGAACGCGCAACTACGTCGAATGAGGCTGTCCGATCGTCACTTGTACATTTATTTAGTTCGCTTCGACAGTAGAGTTTACCTTTACGAGGCTAATAAGGTCTCACCCGTTTCCGCACAGCACTCTAATGTATCTTATGGACATCCTGCACTGTAGGCCCCTTGTTTAAGAAAACATCCCATATTAGTCAATGACCCACACCAAGCGTAACTGGCACCGCAACAGTGACTCACATGTAACGCCTCTTTTGCTCCCTATTTTTCTGGCCTCATACCCTCAGGCTGCACGGTCGGAGTAATCAAAATGACCGAAATTTCATTTACATCAATTTATTCTTGGTCTTTAAGCATTGTCAGCGACAGATGCAGGCAACTCATGCGATTTCTGCTACACCACGTAGTACCCAAACACTCTAAAGAAAGAATAAAGCAACTGGACTTTGCCAAGAGACACCTACGATGCAGAGACATAGAAGTTTACCAAAATCTATGAAGCATGTGAGGACGCCTCAGCCATATATGAAGACGAAAATGAGGTTTTACATCAAGAAACAAGAAGACAGCAGGGCAGGTCACAGAAATACGACAGTTATTGATACTTGAACTGAAATGAAGAAGAGGCATGCGCTGGGCGTGAACAGAGCGAAGAAAAAATAACCGATTGTGTGTGACGACAATAGAATAGATAGCAAAAGAAAGCATAAATAGCCGTAGATGACAGACTAAGGTGCATGGGTGATATTTGGAAGTTCACTGGATGAAAGGGGTCTCAGCTGGCGCAGAAAAGGGCTAAATAAAGGTATATAGGATGCGCCGTTGTCTTGCAGTGGACGTAGTTTCGCTGCTGGTGATGATGATAATGAAAATTCGAAATCTGTTTCCACTCTCGACATACCCCTAAAAAGTCTGCCCTGTCAAGAAGCTGCACCTGCTCAAATGAGACGATCTACGAGAGCGTGTACACACGCACTGGGGCTTCTAAGACTATTTAGACCTCCTAACGCCACCTGAGGCCGCTTCTGAATTGCAAGTCCGACTGTAAACTCACTGGGAGCAATGTTGTCTCGCTCATCGTGCTAGCTAAATTGACATCGAGTTTCCAGTTATTTCACTCGTAACGAGACGCCGCATTGAGCACACACAAGAACAGTGAACTCCGTTTAGCCTCACCAGCACTGTAGTGCCGAAAGGGCAGGCAACCTAAGTGTGCTTTCGTTCCCACTCTATCCAGACTGGCACAGCTGCATACTGGATTGTGTAAGGCGTCCAGTGGTCGGGATCCGTCTCGTCGCAAGTTTCGAAACAGTTAATTTTGGGGGACGTCTGTCCCCGTAGCGCCAGCTGTTCTGAAAGACTGACGGCTGTGGAAACACCGTTCCCAATATTGGAGCTCGCAAAACGTTAGAAACTCGCGAATGACAATCTGCATGGACAGCAAACACAACTAAAAGCCTTCCTTTGTACCTATTACCTCTGTCTGCTGCTGAGAGAATTCACCCATCTCCACGTGCACTTCGTGATTATAGACAACATATCTTGGAAAGATGCTAGTCCTCGCTCATTTGAGAATTGCCAAGTTACTGCATGTAGGCAACAGTACAGGATATTTCTCAACTCCGCAAGTGAAAAATACCGAGGGACACTTGAGAACAACAATTTTAAACAGATTGGAATATCTTTGTTTCATTTGTTGGTTCATCCAATACAAATTGGATGGACTTGCGCAACCGTATTGTAGTGTTTTTGTACTGTTCTACTGAATATAGATACGACTGTGCCAGCTGAATGACAAGAGAGTTGATGACAAAGCGCGGCATTCAATAACAACTTTAATGCCAGCTTTTGCTATAAATTACGAACCACAACTTTCAAGCAAGCAGTCGATTTTTAATTTTAATGAAAAGTTAAAGAAGATATTATTTTAGCTTTAGCACCGCTTACTTCTCAGCGCTTTCGATTTCATGTGCAACATTTTCGGACAAAAAGTTTAAAAATTAGAAAATTGCGGCATTCTGTTATCAAAACACATAAGGCAACGATCCATTCTTCCGGCATGTAGCAATATTAATCTTGAAAAGTTTTACCATCGATCGCATCGAACAGTTAAGAATGACATAGAAAAACAATGTTGAACGCTTTTGACGATGTCAAAAACGTTAATAGAAAAAACTCAAGACTGCCGCCGTGCGATCTGCGGATATATTGATTGTTTTAGTGAGATCTCATATTATCTGAAAAAATTGCGTTCATCAACGCTTTCCCGTACAAAAATGCATTTGTCCAGAATTGTTGGGTATGATAAATACTGTTGTGAGATCAGAAGACTGCATTCGAAGAGCAGTGGCTGGGAGAAAAAGTGTGCCTGGCGCAATCAAAAAACATGCTACATCTGCAGTACCAATATTCTTATTTCGCTGACAAACAAATTACTGAAACAAACCAGGTATGACAGGCATCCAGTACAGAAGGCACAGGGTGAAGAAAAGAACGTGATCCGATGTTGACGCGGACTGGGATCAAAGATATCTGCCGTTTTGTTGTACACTAAAAGGCTTGATCGTTTTTCTCGCATAGAAAACGACACGCTGGAAACCCACACAGCACGTCAAACACTGAACACACACGCGGCAAAGTGAGGCCTTTTGATACAGGATAACAAACTGCAAGGAATGATAGCCAAATTCTAGCAGTGTTCACATTATCTGTTGGAAAATTCTGGTATCTATATGCGGACATTACGATAGCTTCGGATGAAGCGCAAGAAACACTGCTATTTGTGAATAACAAAAAGTCCCATGGAGTTTTATTCGCATTCCTGAAGAGCCATTATGGCGCAGAACTCACCTGACCATGGCCTGACAACCATGGAGACGACGCGACTCCTGTAGCTAGCGTCTATTAACAAAAATAATTCGGAGGTTTATAGATCCCTATTGTTGAATACTTTACGACGTAATTACTAATATACATTTTCTGCTCGAACTTCAGCTTCTTTGCTGCATGATGAAGAACTAGGTGACATAAATTGAGAAGCAAGAAATGTTCACATTGTAACGATTTCGTCATGTTCAGAACAAGTCGTTACGACAGAGCATTCTATTTAGGCGAAAAAATGAATTTGTGCTCTCGACATATGCCAGCTGCTGCTGCACGTCTAACGAGCTTTTGAGCGTATTCACTTATTTTGGTGTGAATAGTTTAAATTTATACAAACGCAAAAACCATTAGTGAGGCTCTGGTCGACAACTTAGCGCAAGAAGCTTGGCTATCATTTCAAACAGGTGAGAGTTGCTTTTGTTCTTCGATTGTTCATAAAAAAACAAAAGACAGGTTTCGTCCGTCGTGGGCTTCAGTGCAAGAATTTCTTGTCGCGAACATCCGTGGAAGCAACATGAGGCAATGTGTGCATAATACAATGCAATAAACACCACCCTTGGTGCTAGAGAAGGTTTGCACTATGTGAACGAAAAGCTGTCTTGTTCATTGGGGGATTACTATCTATTTTAACGCTACGTCTAGCTGCAGTATGCTCCGAATTAAATTCAGCAGGTTCAAGAAACAAGGCGTATGTTAAGGGGACCTGGAAATCTTGGTGGCGCCAGCAGACTGAGGCTTTCCGATTATAGTATGCTCGCTGATTTATAGAAGAAATATTTGCAGCTTATTTCTACACCGAACTTAAAGTTAACAGCGCAGAACGTAGACGGGACGCGAGAAGAGTGGCACACACAACAAGCGCTGTTTTTTCTTTTGTATTCGTGAATTTGGCTAACCTGTTCAAACTAAAATCCAATTTTGCCTTTTCCGTCCACACTTAGAGCGGTTGAACGAATGATAATACGTCCGTCCTTCTAAACACGATATCGGTGTGTGCTAGCACAACCGAAGAACAAATGGACGTACGAGGCTGGTTTGCATAACGTTATGCTGATAAAGGGGTGTTTGTGTGCTTCGTCCGGTGAAATGCTCAGCAGCACACAAACGCATTTGCAAACTTTTCATACGCTAGCTAAAGTAAGCCAAATTCACGCTTGAATACCACTGAAGTTTTATTGTATTCAATAATATTAACCCGAAGAATCTTTTTAAGCTGAAAAATTTTTGAACGCTTTGTAGATTTTGTTCCTGGCTTCTTTAATCTAATTGGTCTCCGGGTTTAACACGCCCGGTTAACAGAAATGCTGCCATCGTGGTTTCAAGCTCTCAGCCAGTATTTCGTAATTCGCCATCCTCGTTTTTCTTGAAAATTTGTTTTCTCCTAACAAAGTCATTGTCTTAATGTTCGTGAAGCGAGTGCGTTGAACCCTTAGACCATCTGATCTTCACTTTGGCGGTTTCATAGCAGAGAATTAAGTATTTGCAAATTCCCCTCGCTCAATTAGGGCTGCTGTTTACTCTTCCCGTCCTCCTGTCCTTTGGATACCGTCAAAGGGCACGCCCTTAATGTGGTGTGTGAGCTTCCTCACAGGTGTGTTATTTAAACCGGGAGGTTTCTGTGTTGGTTCTTCTTTCCCTCCACTTTTCTGTCATAATTTGTTTACTTATGAGTATTACTTTTTATTTAAGTCATTTTAACTTTGCCTCTTTGTTTCTTACACTTACATCTAATCTCCACAAATATCTCTCAAATTCGTTATTCGTTTTCCCAGATTCCTCAATATTTAGTTAAGAGCCACTTGAGATAAGTCTGGATAAATTTTCAACCTATCCCACCCCCCACCAACTATACACCACAGTGGGTATGTGCTATCGCTTCAAACGGAACAACTACTACTACAATCCGTGGTACTAGAATAATTACTACAACTGCCGCCGCGGTGCCTCAATGGTTATGGTGCGCGGCTGCTGAACCGCAAGACGCGGGCTCGATCCCGGCCACGGTGGACGAATTTCGACGGGGGCTAAACTCTAGAGGCCCGTGTACTGTGCGATGTCAGTGCATGTTAGAGAACCCCAGGTGGTCGAAATTTCCGGGGCCCTCCACTACGGCGTCTGTCATAGCCTCAGTCGCTTTGGGACGTTAAACCCCATAAACCAAACCAACCAAAACAAACTAGTACAACTACTACTAAAATGTGTTGCGCACCTTCGCTCCCGCCCCTCTTCATTCTTATTTCTTCCTTCATTGCTTATGTATTACACCGTCGCTGAACCTTCTATCCAGGCGCCATGTCTTCCTGACTTGCGTCTTTTCAGTTCGCTCGAAGCCGACACGTGGCAGGTGGTGAAAAGGTGCATCGACTCCGCGTTGGCGGCTCTTCTGGAGCTGTCGGAAGCGAATTAACGCAGCTCATTAGCGATGGCGGACAAAGTCTTTCAGTGGTCACGTATTCTTTTAAGCACGGCGCACTTCTCGACAACAGACGGACCTGTCAGCAACTTCCAGAGGCATCTATCGAGCATCCTTTAGAAAGGCCTTAGAGTGTCGTACCTAGTACTGCGCATAATGATTGGGAGCCGAATTGAGTGCTTTTTTGGCGTGTTATGGAGCAAAGGTAGAAGTGCTTCTTAGCGCCTTGGGTATTTACAGAGACAAAATCTGAAGAAACTCGGACTTCCGCGGGGGTTACGTACAAAACAATGACACAGCCTGAACGAAACTCAGAAAAGAAGTAGAAGATACAGGCATCTTTTAACATTTAAAAAAATTATCTCAGGCTGTTTTCTGTTCAACATATTTGCAGAGAAACTACATATTTGAAGCAGAATGTATTTCAAATATATATTACTTCATGAAAAAGTAGAAAATAATATGAAACGCCGAGTTTCATTCACCAGTAATCTAATGTTACCTTATTCTGATTGGTTTTAAAATTTTTATGTACTTATACTTTTTCTGTTATATGTCACAAGAGTTAAAGTGGAAAAGACGGGGAGTAATGTCAACCTTGTTCTGAAACTTTTCGAAGCATGGCGAGCAACAGTTTAATGGCACTATAACTTGAAGTTGCTTTTACTTTTCAGTTTAATGAAATTAAAAGAAATCACGGTAAGTTTAAACTGAAAGTCTCCAGAGTTGAATTGCCTTCTAGAGCTGTGCTATCGACTGAAAATCTTATGCAATCTATCACTGTTGAATCAAGTAAAAAAACGTAATTTTTTCAAACATATTATGTATTCCGACGACACTTTTCCTTTTCAATAATTGCTTGTTTTTTTTGCTTGCAATCTTCCACTGTTTAATAAACCTATAAAATGCATAGTGTGTTTTGTCGTACTCCTGAGATTTTTTGCATTGTCTGGAGCTTTTCTGGTTTGCAATCTTAGCTCTGTAGTAGAAAAATATGCAGAGAATATGCCAAGAAGTGTAAGCCCTGCTTAAACTAAAGTTTAGGAGATTAGAGCAGTAAACAGTGTAAAGCAAGACGGCATCTATATTTATCCCGTGTCACGGTGTTGCGCAAGCCTTGAATACATACGTGTTTGAGGGCTTGAATTCTAGGGTTTCTATCTGGCGAGTTTCGCTTGGTTTATATTTTATTCTGTTTCTTGACAAAGCCATCATTGTTAGAAATCTTCTCTCCTTTCTATTCTTAAATCTTTATGGCACCAATTTTATGCTCATGAGCCACCATGATGCACCTTCGAAGTCAGAAACCATAAATACATGAAAATATAGAAAGGCAGTGGGGCCAACACAATTTATACATTGAATTTTATCTTAGTATATGTGTATATGTATAAGAATATAATTATATGTACATGCATTTATTGTATCCTGAGTAGTATCCTTTCACTATCGACTGTCGTACAAAGCAATTAAATTATTTCTGCACGTTCGAACTGCAGGAAACGGTCTGAACCTATTTGATCATTCCTGAATAATAACAATTTGTACTAAACGTCTTAAATGACATCTAACTGCCACCTATTAGTGCAAGGTCCAATGGCGATTGTTCGCGTGTTCTCCTGGCGTTCCGGCCGTCGAGAAACAGGCGCACACTAAAATGCACCGAGGTAAAATGCAGCTTGAACCAGTGAGCAGCAACGCTACAACGCGTACGAGCACTCTGCGTGTTCTAGCGACCGATCTCAGTGGCTACGCGTTAGAATTGAATTATATCACGTTTTTTAGGTATACACACGTCCTGCACGAATCATTTTGCATCGCTTTACAAATGGAGAACTACGAGTCATTGTAACAAACTGAAATCAGAATGGAAACGACACGAAAACTAAGAATAAAATACCTAAAGGGAATGCCCGACCAAGAAGAAAGTGACTGCCTTAGCAGAGTTTGACATGCTAGATGGTTCCGCGGGACCAGAATCAGTTAAGAACTCAATAAGCAAATTCTCTGGCAAACGGAACCACAATCTCAATGATTCCCTATTTGGCGCTTCAGTGACCAGTCTTTAGCACGAACCCTCCGCACAATATCAACACCTTAAGTAAAGAATAATCTGAAAGTTTTCTGGGCAAATTAGGTGCGAAGATTGCTTAATAATGTTATTTTTTGGTAAGATGATTCACGCACTGCATTTCTTTCTTCCAATTCTCCCTTTGCATTTTAATATCGAAGAAAGAACTCAAAACACAATAAGTTGGCAAACACTGCTTTTCAAGGTCTCCTCAGAAGTTCTGGGCCCTGCTAGATAAAATGTTACCCTTTTTATCGTGCTTAAATGCAGTGATTCACATTAATTTTTTATACAGCAGCCTCCACAAAGAACACAATAGCTTTTTTTCAACGTAGTGTTTCACCTGTGAAAGCATCTGTTTCCTGCTGACGATTAGGATTCCAGTTCAGGTAATTACCAGCAATGAAGTAGACTTTAATTATAGTTGTGAGTACCCTCTTTACGGCGCTGTTTTTGATCACAAATACAGGCAGGGCATAATGGTTGACGGGATGGGGAGGAGGCACAAGTCTTTAATGTGTCTCTTTTCAGAAGTGAAATATCTAAATACCACTTTCCTTAGTTACAAGCGCGTATCATCCAGCCACACATATTGCCTTCATTAAGAATAACCGGAATGATTTACTGAAGAGATAGCTAAAAATTGTAAAATATTTTCTTGAAGATTTCTTTCTCTGATGAGTGCAGCATGAAAAACAAATCACTTCCACTCAACAACTGAGAAGTCTTTGCATAAATAGGACCACAGACAGTTATCAAGCTGGAACCGTGAAAATAAAGGACCGCATATTTTTGGCGCGTTCATCACTCCTTCACTTCAGACACATTTGAAGAAAAGTTGTAGAAAGAACATTTGGAGAAAAGTTGTAGAAAGAATATGGTTTTACACTCAGCTAGCTTAGCTCGCAAATTAGCCGACCTGATTTCGCCTTGCCTGCGGCCTGAAGAAACTCAGAAGAGCAAGAACATCTGAACAGGTAATACCAAATAACCAGAAAACAGCAGGAGACAGCCAAAAAGGAATATAGAGTATAAGAAAAGGACATAACGGAAAATAATGCAAGAAATAAAAAAATTCTCTTAGGGGGCATAAACAACGTTCGAGAATAAGCTCAGAGACCTGTAATGAAAAAAAAAAAAAAACTAAGTACAGCGCACTCCGTAGGGACTAGTTCAGCATGGCTCTATTCACGGAATACGCGAGCTGTTTAAGGGGCACCCACGGAATGTCCGCTTAAGGTCAACCAAGGCGTTAGTCGTTATATAAGAGAATCGAATGTTCAGCCTTAACGGGCCGGCCCGATAATGGGATCACCTCCCTGGTCAAGGCCGACGATACGTGTCCGTTCGCTCCTCGCTACACTTTGATATTTTTGCGAGCCGGCAAAACAATAGACCGGACCCCAGAGACCAAGCAAAGCAGACATGAGGGTACCGTCCACGCGGCCGCGTGAAATGAACCAAGACCAAAGACAATCAATCGACCGAGCAAAGTAAGAAGACGTATAAGCTAAGACTGTTAATACAACGTACTAAAGGTTCGTGATTCAGAGAACGGACTCGTTGAACCGTTTAAGTGAACGTTCAAAGAAGAATAAGATTGATTATCCGCCTGCGCTAATTAGATTTTTGCTCTTCTACTTGTTACCTTATTTCGTTTGCTTTCTTGGACATCCGGACCATAATGCGATTTTCATGGTGCCCAGAAAAAAGGGGAAGAAAGGTTCTCCAAAAAGAGCTCCGTAAATTTTAGGTGGGCATGTGCAAAAGAAGGGCGGAAGTTGTGTGCAGAAAAAGAGGCAGACTATCTCTTGTGCCAGCTTTTTTATTTTTTAATCATCTTCGCAAAAATATAGCGCTCTCAGGACGAATGTCAAGGAAGACCAATTAGCACAAGGGCTTGTGCTTTTGGTCTTTCTTGTCGTTGTCCTGAGTGCGCTATATTGTTTCCATGATGCTATACTAACTAGCTCAAATGTCGATTCTGCTTCTTTTAGAACGTTTGTTAGGTGCAGCTGTGGTTTCACTTTTTTGATTTGGAACCATCTTGACATGTTGAAAACTGAGGGAGAAGATGAATGTGCCTTGCGAATAGCGTAAATTTAAAATTTTTAGCGCCGTTCACTCAATAAGTTTAGGGCCATATTCTAGAGCGCTCTTTAACACAGTGGGGATACTTTAAAAGCGGTTGACCTTCGTTGGATAAATTTTCAAATACGTCTTACTAAAAAGCCTTTAGTGAGGCCGCCGTTGGAGCGTACTTTCCACGAGGTAGCCACAACGCTACCTTCTCGTTCTGGGCTTGAGTAGAAAGGCGTCCATGGCGTGCCATGCGATGCTGGCTTCATGATTACAGAGAGAACATTCGGCGCTGCCGCTGCACAGCCGCTCCATTGTAAATAAACGCTACCAGACTATATTTTACTGAGTAACCATCGAGAGTATTGAAACAATGAACGTAAAATGCAAAACGAGTGCAGATAAGCGCTTATACCTAAAAAGAATACAATATTGTACATACATACATTATCTCTTCCAAATGAGAAAATTCTATTAGGCGCATAGTGTCGAGACCTGAAGCTTACAAGAGGTTCGCTATCATTCTCTGAGCGCCTGCTTTCACAAGGCGTAGCTAAGGGCGGTTCAAAAATTAGATAGCTCCATTTATTGCTTCCTTGGAGGGCTCCCCTTTCGGCTTTAGGAAACCATGATAGCAAAGAGCTTTCTCGTATTGACACTCGGTCTCGAAAGCTGGTGGCGACTCCGGGGCTTCAGGTTTACACAGATTAGGAGGCAGCCCTTCCTCACCATTTCGAAAAAGGATACACTGGGGGCGAGTGGCTCGTCTCCCCTTGAGCTTCCGTCTTCAGCTAGCAGACATGAAAGTGAAAAAGTAAAAACGCGGTCGGTGAACGAGGGTTTTTGATTGCAAGAAACCTTCCTTCAAGTCGGTTCTCCTGCACTTCGGCGAATTTCAAATTGGTCCCTACTGCTTCGCCATATTTAATACTCGATGTAAGAGAAAATCAGCCATTTTTAGGCTTTTTACTACCTACGCTAAATTAACTGCAAATTTAAAAAAATGCTGGGAGCCAGATCCAAGACGAGAAAAAAAAGCTGCGGTCTTTTTAGAGAGGGATGGACGGAAGGTATCAAAATTCATTAAATGAGCGAAGAAATATGAACTTCATGAGAGCATGAAGTCGTGCTCGTTGATTTTTTTTATGTACTTGACAGGTTGAAAGCGGGACCATCGCATTTTTGGCGCTAATTTCTTTAACACAGCAATTCTGTGCAAAAGAAAATGAAACCTTTGTTATAAATTTTCCAAGCAGCAACTCTAACGCAACACTAGCCCGATGTTAATAAACACGTTAGCGAATCTGGGCAATATGCGTGGCCATCTGTGGAAGCAGCGGCGCATAATAATTAAATTAAATTGATTTTTGAGGAAAGGAAATGGCACAGTATCTGTCGCACATATCCCGGCGCGCACCTGAACCACGCCATAAGGGATGGAAGGAAGGTGGGAATGAAAGAAGAAAGAGAGAAAGAGGTGCCGTAGTGGAGGTCTCCGGAATAACTTCGACCACCTGGGGATCTTTAACGTGCACTGACATAGCACAGCACACGGACGCCTCTCGCGTTTCACCTGCATCGAAACGCACCCTTGTTAGTTTTTGCAGCACACGTCCTTTCCCTCTACTTTTACAGAGTTTGGGTAAGAAACGGACCGTCCGCAGCAAAAATCGACGCCAGCTTTGCATTCTATCGTTGGTGTGCACTGATGCCTGAGGGCGCAGTAAAGCATGTTTCGGGGCCCGCATTATGCCAAGAAGTACAAGACGCCGAAGAGAAAGTCTCAGGTGACAGATCCAGCAGATTACTGCGATTTCTGGTTCAGCGATCATGGGGACTCTCTCTGTTCTGGTTGGCAGACCAACAACATCTGGCCTTTCGGGTGCAAATGTAGAAGAACGCGACGCCTCACGACACGCGTCGCTAGCTCCTTCCCACAGTGGAGAAACCGAAGTCAGTGCAGAAAAAACAGGATGGAGTTCACTCGGCTGTGACAGCAGTGAGCCCAACTCTGTTGCCGGGGTTAACCGAAATAAACTACTTGACAAAGTCTCCTATGCCCTTAAGGCATGTTTTCCGGCGCTCCTCCTCCGCCCTTTTCGCGAACCACCTTCAGATGTTCCCTTTAGGACCAAGTGTAAAAGAAATTATCACTTATAAAGAAAACTAACACGATAGTGAATCGATTTTGTCGGGACCGGATAAACGGTCGCGGAGAGGAATTAAAAGAAAAACTAAAACGCATGAGAACCAAATGCAAACAAAAGTACTAAACAATCGTCACACAAAGCGGTACCAAAAATGCTTTGATGCCGGAAACCGTATTCCTAGGAAAACGACTATAACTGGTTGTAACTTTTTACTTTTGAAATGAGATACTTTTGCGGGAGGTATGAAAAGAAAATCCTCTTAAATACGCTTGAATTGCGTACCCCATAATGTCGATACACTGTGCACTTTAAGTGTAGCATTCTATTAGTTGTATGACCTAGGCCAGCGTTGCAAAAATGGAAAATAGTGGTGGTCAAATATTTTCGCGACGAGAAAGGCATCCTTCTAATTTATTAGATTTTGTTAGGATTACTGGAATATACATTCACTACGTGACTGTCTGCCCCGTGTTTCTTTTGCAACCTGCAAAGCGAAAATCCCATGGACATTTAACGCATGTGTTGACTGCTGATTTGTTGCAGAGCGAGCACCTTCATGTAAATGAGATTTGGCATTGTATCTTCACCCCTACTGCTTTTCTTGGCAACCATTTATTGCATGTCTGTATATCCAATGCTTGCTGTAAAATAACGCATCATTCCTCAGTGTTTGTTTCACTTCTGGGGAGCATTTTTAGTGCGTGAACTGCATTAACTCTGTAGTCTATTCAGTGCTGCAACTTGATCTTTGTCGCACTCAATCTTATGATAACAGGGCTTACTAGCAAAAGAAAGTACAGTGGTCTATATATGCTTCCGGGGGGTGGGGGGCGGGGGCGGAGAGAGGGGAGGGAGCACTTGGCAAAGGAGAAGCAGTATGAACTCGGAAAAGCTCTGAAAGCGCCATGACGTGGGTGTTCACAGTCATGCCTCGCTATGAGAAATCACTTTATCACAGATTCTGGGTATAACGAAGGAAAACCCATTTTCTCTGGAAGCTACCATAACAGCCCATCATAACAGTCCATCAATCGTTCCAACGAAGAAAGTATTTTCCTACTATGGGACACGACGAACCCTCTTTATATGCCACGACCTATTTCGCACATAATAGGTCGATCATTAACAGTGGCCAATACTTTAATAGGCATTCACTGTCACAAGTAAAAATAACTACGCCTGACCTTCTGCATAAAGCACTGCACGAAACATGCAGAAATCTTGCCCTCCCTGAGGCGAGCACTGCGTAGAGCGTTTGCCAGGACAATCAGTCATCTTCAGCACCAGGGTTTACACTGGTCCAGCTTTGCTCGTCAAAAAGCGGGCACGCAGCCCTCTTAACGTAGCAGCCCTCACAACTTATTAGATATTCTCTCTGTCCCGAGCTTTAAAGCGCCACGACAGCTAAATAAAATCAGAGCCCAGAATCCACACGTCATTGCGCATCTCTCGTGGCATTTTTCGGAACAAAACATGTGGTGGAAACTTAACTAACACAGTGAGGATTGAGTAAAGAATGGTTCTTTCTATGGCAGGTGAACATTGCTTTTTAGAGAAAGGAAAGATTCCGCCAATATAAGAGGTGATAGCTCGTGCGCGTTATTTTTGTTCCGTCTCTTGACAAGGAAACAAACATATACGAGTACTACGCTGCCGAATCCGGCCAACGCCGAGTGGTATTTGAAAGGGTGCAATGTGCGCGGAATTTTCTAGATCAAAAAATAACCCTGGGCCAAGCGCCACCATTGTGCTCCGCGAACGCCCGCAGCCTCAGATTGTGGCGAAACTCTGTGAGTAAAATGCTGACGATGTTGAACTTCAAGAAAACTCTGCGTTAAATTTTTGAGCCATCCGTGAATTTAGGTTGCTGACTAAGCACTTCGCTTCCGTTGGTATAAAAATACCGTAGGGAAGAAGTATTCAACATTTATCAAAGCCTCTGGCTTATACCGGAGTGGGGAAATCGTCTTATAAATGAATTGAAAGGCTCCAATTCAAGCGCCAGGCTGAACAGGAGTGAGAAGAGTTCGAACAATACTAGATTGGTATTGCTTTCTTCTGATGCAGGGTAAGGAAAAACCAGCATCAACGCCAGAATCGCCTTGAAGATAAGCTTTCAAGGCTTTAATGCTCCCTGGCTCTGGCAGATAAGGAACGCTTGTCTTGCGACAGAGAAACAACGGCTTGAAATTCCCTGCACCGCCTGGCAGTAGTTACCAGCTTGCCTGCTCTTTAATTGCATTTATGGATTGTATTCTTATTGTATTTTCATTTGGTGGTATAACTCTCACTTTCTGGTTTCCTCATAGCTGACGCCGTTCCGGTGTTTAGTATCCATTCTCCCGGTAGATGGCAGAGCACAGGTATTAGTAATATACGACTTTCCTTTACGATTGTACTCAATATCATTTCCTTTGTTTTCTTGTAATTAGAGTAAGTCACTGCTAAATATCTCAGCAGAAGAATTCCAAAGCATGATTACTGATTTATAAAGACAGAGCAGAACGGCTCGTCTACAAATTATTATGCAGAAAACAAACGTGATGTTCAACGGTCTCGAAAGGAAACAGCAGTTGGTAGTGAGGTACTCGAAATGGTATGGTGACACGTCTATATAAGGTAGACCTCCACTACGGTACCTCTTCCTTTCTTCTTTCACTACCTGTTTTGTCCCTTCCTTATGGCGCGGTCCAGGTGTCCATGGATTTATGTGAGAGAGTTACTCCGTGATTTCTTTTCCTCAAAAGCATAATTTTTTTTCGCTCGTGCCTTTCGTTTGGCTTTGGAGCATTATTTCTGCTGTGGCCGCTTACGTGGACGCGACGGCGACGGCTCGTTCCCGCGGGCACCCCTGGCTTCCGTGCCGCGTCCTTCGCTCGAGTTTGTGCGGTTCGTTGTCCCTCCATGCGACCGGCTCTAGTTTAAACCGCAAGCAGCTACTTTGGTGGTGCCAGTCAAACGTCCGCCATCCGCCGCTTCATTCGCGTCCTCTATGTAAAGTTTGTATCGGCTCCTCAAGGGAATTGGGGCATTGGGGTATCTTTAGAGCCGGCGTTTTCGCTTCGGCGAAAGCGATTATTGCGACGCGCGTCTGTTCTCCTCTCATATCTGTTAATTCTCATTTATCTGCACGTGGCAGCGGTGGTGGCTCAGCTCGAGCCAGTAGGCAGGACCGTGCAATTTGCTTTTCATCCTTCTTTCAGACGCAACAACTCGGTGCGTGCGCTCACCCTGCATACAGGGCGCACCCTCATCTGCCCTGCGCCTAACAGTTCCTCTTACGCTCCGGCTGGCCTACGGTTGATGTTGACTGTTACTACTGAGCATTATCAAGGAGCCTGCGGAAAAAAAGGAAATGGTGAAGGCCACTCGCTCTCCTCGCTGCGTTAAATGTAAGTGCACCAGTTGCACTGCGATGACTTCTACACCGTCACGAATCAAGCGAGAACAGGTGGCGCACAGTCGGGAGCGCCTCACTACCTCAACCACCTACCACGCAGGGAACTCGAGCAATACTTCCGTATTCGTGCGGGGGGTTGTGACATCCTCGACGCCGATACCAAGAAAGTCTGTTGAAGCCCTTCACGTAGCTTTCGCAGGTAAACTGAAGTGAAACGGCATGAGATCATGTACACAAGCACTAAAAAGCAGGCCATACTGAGGCGCCAATTTTCGTACATTAAGTTGGGAACATCACAACATAACACTGCGCTGCGAACTTACCACAAATTCCGAACAATTGTGTAGTTTTTCATCAAGCACACATTCTTCCTCAAGGAATGAATCTGCTGCTGACAAAAGCTTGAAGATTTCAACATCGAAGGCATGAAAAGAAGGACCATAACCAGTATCAACCTCGGCCCCCACTAATCAATAAAATCATTTTTATACTGCTATTGAGAAAACAAATTCTCAATTTTTACTGAAAGTCTTCTATGGCTAGCAGTGATTCCTTTGCTCTAAGCGGATGTAGCATCGTTGAGATCGGAATAAGCGTGCATTTTTGCGCTAGCCTGCTAATGCCATAAATAGGATTACTCAAAACAGCGAGCCTGGCAACTCCTCCTCGGTCAGTTCAATGCAGACAAATTTTTGCGCCAATAATACTGTTATGGGGTGGAGGATGTAATAAACCAGCAGGTAATAAGCAGGCATCGAGCGCATGCCAGCCAACAAAAAACGGGCACATGGTTCAAGGCGCTCGCAAGCTATCTCGATTCTTTCACTTTATAGCTCCACCACTGGCACTGCGTTCCGGCTGTCTAAGGCACAGCCTATGGGTTGATGAAGAGAATTCAGAGCCTAAACAATAGTACGTGGCTTGATGCGCGACTTGTGCATTGCGTCACATTGACAGAACGTTATGTTGGTGTGGAAAAGCCATAGCAATCTCATATGCCACCGCAGTTACGTCCCACAACAAAGGAGAGGCCAAAGTGGGACGAGCGGTCGACCGCGGCGGCCGCCTTTTTGTGGAGGCTAGACGCGAAAGGCGTCCGTGTACTTCAGAGATCCGTGTACTTCAGTGCTTCAGAGATAGAAATAAATCTGGAATAGATCCTCTCAAAGATCTGCATTTAAATCCGTGCTTCTTCAGCTAGAACTCTATTTTATGTCCCCCTGCGTTCGCTGCACAGCACCGCGATATCTTGAAATTGTTTCTTTTCTTGTATAACAATGCTCAAGTTGCAAACTTTGAAGCCTTGTTGCGTACCGCTTCACGCTCATTTCCTGTACACTGAACTTTTTCTCTACCAACCTCCTACCGGACATTCCACTTCTTAAAACGTCTATAAGGTTTCGTATTCTGCTGTGTTGTACACACCGATCAGTGGCGTTATATTTTTTGTAATTTCTTCACGCTTCAAGAAAACTCTAAGCAGATCTACAACATCTCATATGGACCTGCCTATCTTTCGCGCGATGGAGAAACAAAATTTAGCACAAACCGTATGACGACATGGCCACCCTAGCATACCAGATACGACCAAGCCCGCAGGGGTGGCTCATTGGTAAGGCGCTCGTCTACCGAGCCCGAGGACCCGGGGTCGAACCCGACCGCGGCGGCCGTGTTTCGATGGAGGCGAAACGCAAGAGCCGCCCGCGTGCTGTGCGATGTCAGTGCACGTTAAAGATCCCCAGGTGGTCGAAATTATTCCGGAGACCTCCACTACGGCACCCCTTTCTCGCTTTCTTCTTTCACTCCAACTTTCCATAGTTCCCTTACGGCGCCGAGATATGTCAGACAGATACTGCGCCATTTCCTTTCCTCAAAAACCAATTTACCAATTTACCTCTGAGCACAGCATGTCGTCGCGGCATACGGTAGTGAGAGCGGCCTGCTTCGAGTAGTGTAGGAGAGGGTGACGGTCATATGGCGCGCAGCTCTCACGGTCATGTTGACGACCGGCTAGAAATTCCTCTGAACCAGCAATACCATCCCTCTTCCTAATTCACCAGCAATTGCTCAGTGCCATCCCTCCTTCGCAAAAAGGCTGTATTTATTCATTCATTCTTCGCTCTTCTCTTTCTTTCCCAAATCTCCTCTTAATCAGACATGGTGGGGTAGATATCGCACATTAGGCTGAAATTTGTCTATTTAGTTTCACGTAAATGTCAGTGTGTCAGTGTGTCAGTGTGCCGACTGTCAGTGTTTTACAAGGCAGGAGCTGGAATGCTTCGTCATAAACTTTAGGCTGACAGCACTTCAGTGGCGAGTAGCAGGAGCCGATTGAAGACTACCGTGAATGCAGCTTCGAGGGCCTCGCCGCCGCTGCCTTGCGTCTGATGTACACACTTAATGCAAACCCGCAGTAGTCGGAAAGGGCTAACTTTGATCAGCCCAACTCCAGGCTCCACCTGCTCATGTGTTCAAGTAAATGATCATCTAGAGCACGAACTTGTGCACACTTTTGTTATTTTTTTCTGCGCGTGGATATTGATCGCTCCTTATAGATCATGCTTTCTCGCAGAATGCTAAGCCTTGAAGTAGAACAGCTGGAATGAGGTAAACTATGCTTTAATAACTTATGCACAATTGGCTCCCGAAGTGCTACAGTTAAACGCGAATGCAATGGTGACAATAAGAACAGCATAAGAACGATAAGATGATAAGAACACGAAACACAAATCCGCATCTTTCGGGTCAGCAGCCGCGCGCCATAACAAATGAGCCACCACGGCGGGCTAGCCATGTGTTCGGCGCCGAAGATTTTCACATATACATTCAAAAGAACAAGCTTAGCAGAGAACGGGATCGAAGCCTCCTCTGATTTATACATTTGGCCTCGCCAAGACAACATAAATCATAGGCGAGAACTTTGCATGCTCTCAGAACTTAGTCAAATCACCATTTTTACAGCGATTCATTTTGTTTTCTCGCATAGTTGTTCTGCTTATCTGGCGGTTGTGTGCATTGCGCGAAAAACTTTCATGATTGCGGCTAGGGTGGCGCTACGTATCATGCCAGATCAGCCCAGCTGTCGCAACGTGGGCATCGCACGTAAATTGGAAACAAGATTTTCAAACTTATCTGAGAGCCCTATTGGAACTCTTCAAGCCAGAGAAGACCCCTGCGCAACATTCGGTAGTCGCGTACTTCCTGAGCGATAAGCCGTCTGGTTTACGTTTTCATTGTCACTCACCGCACGACGCCAAACCCACTGCAGGGGGCCAAGATTAGCTACTGGAGCCGGCGTAGAAACTACATAAAATGCAGCGCCTGGGAATTAAACCAGTCTCTTCCCTACTGAGCCTGGAGCAGGACCGCTAAACTTGGACGTTGGTTTACGAGTAGAGCTGCCTTCCTGCGTCGGCACACGGTTTCGAAAGAGTTAATATAGAAGGGCGCGGATGTGCCCAGCTGAAGCAAGCAGCAACCGCCCTTCACTTTTGTGCAATCTGATGGCGAAGTGCGCAGTGCAGTACAGCGCGCAAAAAAACTGGTGGCTACCTAAACCTAGCCTGAAATAATTTAAGCGCTACTTATTCTACATGAAAGTATTATAAGCTACATTATAGGCTACATGAAAACAGTATAAGGACTTCAGCAGCTTTTCGAAGCCTAGGTCAGGTGGCTGGAAATGACTGGCCTAACTTCTTCGCTAGAAAAACCTTTAAAAATGGATGCTTGAGCATTAATCATCAGTCTAGGCCGAGCCTCCATGCATATTTTGCAGCACCGGTACTTTAACTAAGCCTTCAGTAAATACGCACGGTCCTGCTGAATAATTTTTCTATGAGAGGTCGTTTCTCGTGTAATCTACAGTTATTGAAATTTTCTGTATGACTTCACTTTTGTAACATGCTGATTGCCTTAGCATATTTCTGTAAACATATTTCGTCGTTTCATCACCTCCATCTGCGCTTCCAGCTTCATCACCGTCGAATCAACACTTTTGAAAAGTTCCGAGCCTTTCCGAAGAATGGGAAAGAGCCATCATTAAATTTTACTCTGTCCTTAGCTGAAAGACTTGTTACCTAACGAATCGAACGCCTTTAAAAAAATGCACGATAATAGCGATGCGTAACTTGTGACGGAAGACTTCGACCACAAGCAGTATGGTGCCTTTCTGTGGTCTTGCGCGAGTGTGATTTAAGACTGATACCTTTAATAGCCAACTCATTGGTCGCACCATCGAGGGATCTTTGCGGCAATCACTGAACGTGCCTTATACATCCATTTGAAAACAGTACTCGGTGGCCACATTGCAACTACCGGGTAATCATTCTGAATATTTCCAGCAGCTTTGAAGAATGAACAAACAGTACAAATAGTCGCGGAAATTTCACAGCGAACATAACATCATACCTCCTTGCTGTTCCTGCAAGACTCTGCGAAAAAGTTCTACAGGCTTCACATGACCAGCCGACAGGTGGACATCTCGGGTTTTCTCGCACCCTTCGCCTCATTGAAGACAAGTATTACTGACCCCAACTGTCTGCCGATGTAGCACGTTATGTGAAAACCAGCCGAGATTGTCAGCGATGAAGGACCCCTGCCACCCGACCAGCAGGATTTCTGAACCACACTGAACACCGCTCAAGGCCCCTCCAGCAGATCGGCATGGACTTGCTTGGTCTTTTACCCAAGTCAACGTCTGGAAATAAGTGGATCATCATAGTGACCGAATACGTGACCAACTACGCCGAGGCAAAAACCTTACCGAAGGGAACCGCAGCAGAAATCACCAAATTTTTCGCGGAGTGCATTCTTCTGCGACACGGCGCCCGCGACGTGCTCGTCACGGGCAGAGAAACAGCGTTCACGGCGAAACTGCCGCAAGCCATCCTGCGTTACAGCCAAACAAGCCACCGGTGGACAATTGCATATCATCCGGAGACCAACGGACCGACTGGGCGCCTTAATGAAACAATCGCAGACACACATGACGTTGGACTTCATCCTGCCTGACATCATCTTCGCCTACATCACCGCAGTGCAAGAGATCGATGAGATAACGTCTTTTAGAACCGCCCATTGCCGGGAGGCCATGACCAAGCTAGGCACAAAGCTACCGAACGTCACCGAAGAAGATAACGTCAACGACGCATTCTATCTCCAGCGCTCGGAAGCCTGTAGACTTGCCCGATTACGGATCAACGACCAACAGCGGACGGACCCCAGGCGCCACAAAGCGACGAAACAGAGTCTGTATTTGGACGTGCATTTGCCGTCGCGCATTGAGTGAAAAAACTTTTACGGCGATATTTCGGCCCGTACAAGATACTTCATAGGGTAGGTGAACGGGACTATGATGTCATACCTGCAGAAATCAGTGCACCTCAACGTCCGGAAGTTGTCCATGCCGTAAGTCAAGAGCTCTGTTATGCGCGATAAAAGATTTTGTGTTTCCACACTCTGTGTTTATTTTTGCTCGGTCAGTTTTATTTTGCAGTCACCTTATGTTTTAAAGCATCAGATCGATGGCGCTTTGAGAGTGGAGTAATGCAGCGAATCTTTGTATTGTTTTTCATGCTTCAAAGCTACTGGCACGCGACGTTAGCGCTTTGTTTGCAATGCAACACGATATGAGATTTATGTCGATTTATCGCAACCAGGCGGAGCCGATTCTACGTTGTTCCAGACTGTTGTAACTTCGCACGTTTTATCTGGGAACTTCGTTGCCAGCTTTAAATTGAGCATGGCCGAGAGCGGCGGGCAACAAGCGACGAGCTCGCTTGTTGCTACGCTGCCGGTGAGTCATTCAGTTCCTTGCAGGCGCGGGTCAGCCAAATAAACAGTTTCTTTTAGAAGCCTTCTTTCGTTGTCTTCCTCTCTGCCTGGACTGCCGTTGCGACTACGTGACAATATCAAGATGCGCGGAAAGTTTTACAATTATAAATTTCGCATAGTTGAGATGGTTGCAAGTATCCATACTAAGATGTCATTTCTCCTGAATGTACAGACCGACATATTGTAGACCGAGGTCGATTGAAGAAGACCTGGTCTGCACCACTAATGTGTCGGTGATTTTACGACAAGCTTACGAAGGTTAAGTAATTTTCACCCTGGATGGCTTGTCACCGCGTTTGCAACTAATGAGCGAAGCCGTCAACATGCGATTCAATAGTTACTTCTATATTCTTATGGTACTTTATTTTCGTGCATTTACAAAATAGTGATGGCATAGCTCTTCGTATTCTTCTCAGCCGCTATGCGCCATAAAACTGCTGTACGTTCTCTGCATTTGCTAGTGTATGTTTCAATGTAAAGGCTAGCTGTAATATCATCATTGCGAAAAAAGATATTCTCAGCTTTCTAGCCTTTAGAACACGGAAATCCTCGGTTAAGATGGAGTTTCTCTGCAAAAGAAGCAACGCAGAATTGCTCACGACAGAGCGAGCGCTGAGTGCAAAATGTAACTACTAGAGACCCTAAGATGAAAGGAACGTCCATATGCGTGCATAATAACACGGCCTCATATCCCCTCATTGCTCCTTCAAGGCATCCTTGCTTCGCTTGTCTTGCGCAGTCGCTTCCTGCACTTTTTCCCCAAAGAGGAGATATGAGGCGAAGCGACCGGAAGCTGCCTAGGCTGCTAGTTGACTGCGTCCTCTTTGATGTATTTCTGCGTGAAGATTTTTTTCTGCTGCAGACGAAGGTAATTTCGCTGGTGCGTAGGGCTCTTAGCTTTTCTCGAATGGTTCAAAATAAGGTACCGAGAACGTCTAACTAAAATGTTCCTGAAAGTACGCTTTTGTCCACGTAGAAATGCGAAATTGTCTCTCTTCAGGTGCGCTGTGTATATTATTCCTTTCTTGTGCGGGATATTCCGGACAAATTCGGGAATGCCTACAAGACTTGCTTACGGATACATGAAATCTTGTTCAAAACATAAACCAGGGCTGAATGTACGCCGCGATATTCAGTGCATGCCTTCAGCTGAATCTATTTTTTCGAACAAACAAGTATCTTGAAGTACGGAAAATTTTTACCTTTGTTTTGCTTATGAGACTTTATCTGCTATTGTCGGCGAATTAAAAACTTCTGAGCCGGGCTACGTTGGCAAACATAGAAAAGTATGCACTTGACTCATGTATTGTTTCCATTTTTTCCTCTCTTAAAGAGTTCGTTACTTGCTGGTGGTAATTCTTGCTTCTAATCGGACCGAGAATTTACTAACTTGGTCAATTTGATTACTGGCAGAGTGGCATAAATTTGACAAAACAGTAGCTCGTATCTGAGTTAAACTTACTCAAGGACAGATTTTCGTCGTACATAATTCCTTTTCAGTTATGGCGCTTCGAAAGCAGCCCACTGAAGACGAAGTATAAGAAAGATTGGAACACTTCTGTTCTTCGAATGTCCGTAAGTCTGGTGTTTACCCTTGGATGTTCTGCGATTTCTAAAAAAGGCTTTGAAGTTACAAGAGCACATTTTTTTTGGCATGGCGCGGCCCTTGTAGAGAAGCAGGACACAGCTAACACAAGGTGAAATGCAGGCTGGTAACTAACATTCAGTAGTTTAGTTTTCAGTTACTATTTTAGTGTCCTTATTTCCTGAGAGGCGTGTAATACACCGTGACTATTATCTGTATTAGCTTTTAGAATTTCGAACGGTTTCCAACGCTACTTTGAACTGTTAAGCGCCGCATGTAGGGAGATTGTATTATTGTACGAAATCAATGTGAACAAATCATGGCGTCCAACCAGGAAAGTTTTGAAGCAGAAATTAGAAATGAAGGAACTTTGCGAAAAAGGAGTAAGTACTTTTATTTGCCATACTTAAAAAGAGACTGCAGAAAGTCGTTCAAGAAAGAGGCTTTACACTTTCAGCGCTTTTAAATAAAACGTCTTTTGTTAAAAAAATCACTTCGCAAAACAATAGTTGAGTCGCGATGAAAGGGTTATCCGTAACTGCAAGCGCGGCGATTACATGTCTTAAAGAAAAGGAAACCAGTAGAGCATTTATATCCTGCTTATTCGCGTTACCCATGTAGGCCTAAGTGTTTCGAAAAATAAAGCCACAATACGCAGAAGATAAGAATTTGGTAGGCCTCAAGCCACACACAAAGAAAAGGGGATTTAAAGGGATACTGAGGCGGTTTTCGAATCAGCTAATATTTTAGGATTTTGAAGTAGTGTCATTGCTGATCACATGTATGAAATTATTTTTTCGATGTTGGCTAAAACAGTGACGCCATCACCAATTCAAAACGCGATGTTTAAATCTCCCGCGCCCCGCGCGAGCGCTGGGGAGGAGAACAGCGGAGAGGGAAACCTCGTCCATGTCGGCCAACGTGACGTCACGTTGAGGAGCCGGGAATACTTCAGCGCACCCGAGCGAGCTTTCAGCGCGCGTTGTTTCTCGTTCTGCATGCGTTGTTCCTCGTACTGCGTGCGTTGTGACGTACAAAGCGTGTCAGCGGACCTTGAAAATCAGATTCAACACGAGGTACCACTCTGCGGTCGTGTCCACAAACAACTACGGCCGCGACTGTGTCGTCTTCCACTGTTTTCCGCTGGATCATAAGCTCGCAGCGCAAGCGCTCGCTGCTGCGACGATGAATTCAAGACGACCAAAGCAAGCCTACTCTGCTCAAAGCACTTTCGTAAGAGCGGCTACATGCAGAGCTTGTCCCTAATGTGATCTCTGGAGATTTCTGTCGAAAAGGCGCGGCTGAACTATGACACAGTTCCTTCGATTTTCTCGCGCATGAGAGTCGTGTCACCATTCCCAAGAAGCGCCTCTTCTAAAAGTAGAAACATGCTCACTTAGCCCCTGCAGAAACCTTATAGAGGCTCAAGCATGTGTCGCTCTCCTCAGCTTAGGTGCGGCCAGACCACCTGAGGCGTGCTCAGCAAGGCTTGGTTAGTGATTTTATACTCGGTTCGACGTGTCCAAGCCAGCAAGCAAGCAAGCATCGAAGTTCTTCATATGCGGCATCTCGTTTAATCGTTGCTAAGCGATTAAAATGAAAGCGTTCTACGTTCTGATTTCTGATGCAAATTTAAAAGAGAAATGAATGCCAACCAAGTTTTTGCCAAAAAAACCATGTTTCGCAACCTTACTCGGTTTCATCAAGTTGTGGCAGCGGGCGAGTTGCAGCTAGCTTGGCTTTTAAACACACATGTATTTGGCCACTACTTCACTGAACCTAAACTGCAAATCTAGGAAGGGCGAACGTTTCCGAGGCAGCGATTAATGTTTTCTGGCATCTGCTGAACGCGCCACGAGTGAAGCAGCAGCCTTGTGCGCGTATTTGGCTTGGTTTCCAGCGCACAATGATTGCGTCACTATCCTGTGGTCACATTCCTCGCAGCGCTTGGCCACTGCGCTTCACTCATTTTGACATCAACTTTGTGCTGCTTCATCTTTTCCTTGAAATACTTTCTTGCCCCAACCTACACCGCCAGGTACTGAGAACAGGATTTTTTGTACACAGCGCTTTGGGCCTTTTCTTTAGGATGACGCTTTTTCGGGCGAGCCAGGAGGCGTCCGGTGGTGGTAAATGACTTGAGTATTGTTCGCACCCCTTTCTTTCCGAGAATACGAGCCGATGTCGTGCTGGCACCCTTTACGCATAGGCGTCTTTCACGCCGGCGTATGCTTGTGCTAGGCGTAGAATTTTTTGCTTGTGTCTTTTTTTGCTTTCAGGTGATACGTGGAATGAACAAACTGCAGCATCCTTTTCTTTGGAGGTCAGTAAAAAAATAGTCGCCATATTCACTTTTACAACACCACGGAAAGCTGCGATGTGCACTCAACGCAGCGCCGGATCCGCATCGGCAGCTTCTCCAGTCCTCAAAGTGACGTCACGACCTCTCTTGACCAATCACGGGCGGCGGCGCGTCGCACGGCGTGCCCCGTGGCACAGGCCGCATATTTCTGCTAAAAAAGGCAATTCGCGCTTGTTTTTGCCTTATTTGGATGCGATATTCCAGTATACAGCACGAAAAACTATAGGACGACGCTGCCAGCCTGATTTTCAAAAAAAGTGCTTCAGTCTCCCTTTAAAGCTGGGTGGTAAATGCTCAAATTGCAGCTGAGAAGAGACGCGTACACTAAGAAAACATTAATAAAAATTGCCGATACACTCGGCGCTATGTAGGCAAAATAGCCTTTATTCCACACACCTTCAGTCGTGAGCCACAGTGCCCTTTTCGGCTGTCACAGGACTCAAGGAATACTCCCTGCAATGTGTCGCATTAGCCGTGCCATCTTTACGTCCGATACTTTTTCGTGCGCTGGGGCGTAGGGCGGCAGGCAGTTTGGCGAAGAATGTTATGTGTGTGTGTTTTTTTTTGTTAACGTATAAACTCAGACCACGGAAAGAGCCGCGAACCCCAAGTCCCGGATGACATGGTAAGCAGATCCTAGAGCGTGGCCCTCTGGGGATCAAGTCACCCTCGCGGTCTTCTTAGACGGGGAAGCTTTTTCTGCCCTTCTCCGCAGAGATTTCAAGAGTGCTGCCTTCTAGCACGAGTCGCTGGCTGCTGTTTGAATTAAGGAAGCATAAACCAAAGAACGAATAAAGATCATAAAGTTACCTAGACCCTGAACGCAACTATTGGCCATTTTGTAACAATACGTAGAAATAGCGGGCGTAAGACGGTTGATACGCTCGTGAGCCATTTTCTCCATCGCCCCTTGTCCGCCTTTGTTCCGACGCCACTGCAGTGCTACTTTCAGGGACTAAGTCTAAGAGATAGTGCGCCTATAGCGAAAGTCATCCCGGCCTCAGTAACGTGATACTGTCCGGTAATGCGAACAGGCTGCTGAGAGGTTTCAAGGCTGAATATAGAGGACACAGGATGGAAAGAATGCCTAAACAAAATACTTCGCTATTTCGGCACAGTAGATTGTGTTTATTGAAAACTCGAAGGCTAAAAAACTCTCATCCCGAAAAGCCTCTTTCTAAAAAAAATTGCAAGAGGATCAAGGTTCACTCTTTAAGAAAAAAAAAAAACTCTCGTGAAATGGCTGCAATATTGTGTCAGTAATCCGTACAGTTTCGTCACCTTGATGATAATACACCATCGAGGAAAAGTAAAACGGATTTGGCTAGCGTCAAAGAGCGCTCTGATAGTAGAGTGTAGTAAAATACGTGCTTTTTATCTTTATGAAACTTAGTGTGTGCGCGCATAGAAATGTTCGCTGCGCTACTTTCCGAAAGCTTTGACAGCATTTGACGTCATTCGGTAGTTGTGTAAGAAGTGCGCGCAAAAGAATTAACGAAACTTTGACTTTAACTGCAATGTTTTCCTCCGCCATGTCCGAGAATTTTTTTCCCACTTGTTCGTCTGTTGTTCAGTCAACACCACTCCTATACCATTGGAAATAAAATGCGTCGCACTGTGTTTACAATAAAAAATAACAAATTAACAGAGTCTATAAATCATTTATGTTCAAAAGTCCATAACACATTCACAAAACATGCCCGCCTCTCTTTTCAAAATATGACTTTTTTATAAACAATGTGAACAAGGAGCGCAGGCTCTTTTTATTTCCTCAGGTGGGCTCGGCGTGTTCGCTGATCAACACACGATTTTCCTTGCAGGGCAGGAAAAGAAATTTCTTGCTAGTTGAAGTTTGTATAGGAGTACATATACTGTACAGAGCGATGGAGCCACTGCCAGTGCTGTTTGTCATCTCCTGTTCGCGCCGAGCGCGCACACTGCTGGCGCCGTCCGTGATCACCTGTTCGCGCCGAGCGAAGAGGAGGCGCGTGCCCTTGTTTGTGAAAGCGTTTTGCTCTTAGTGATATAAGATATACTGATCTACTTATGCATGGAAGAAACTCCGCGTAAAGGGAACGAAATATATACGCATTTCAACCAAAGTATTATTATTGTTTTTTTAAATTAACGGATCATCGACGAGCGAAAGACGGCAGATTAGGGTTGTAAAAGTTATCAGATATTTTAGTACTCATTCCGCGTCGTGCTTTTATTCAAATAATTGTAGCCTACCTGGGGTCTCGGATGGAAAGATGGATATTTTATTTCATTTTACTTCTATCGCCTCTTTGGGTTTCTTTCTGTGTGGCAGTTCTTTTCTCTATGAAATGCACTTTTTAGACGGCTTATTGGGGAATTCTAAAGTTATTATTAAACACATCATTAAAATTATGCTCTGAAAGCTTTCCGACCCAAAACGCGGAATGAATAGAAGGAATAAAGTGCACTGCTATATATTTAGAACGCCTCGCGCAGGTTATTCAGGAGCGGCACGTATTATCAAAGTCGCTGCATGGCGTAATCGAAGACTGAGCGCTTTTGATCCTCAATGTTACAATACCTAGCGCAACGAAGCCTTTGTTAGGCCTTTTTCAGCGATTTTGAATTGCCGTCAAATGTGTAACCTCATCTTCCGTCATTAGAGTACATTTTTTCCAAACGCTCTTCGGAAAGTAATTTTGATCAGAGAGGTTTCTGTGGCTATAGCATAAGACTAGAGGCTTGCTTTTATTCTACATGTGTACAACGCACTGTTAATACACGCGCACTCGCAACTGCACTTACCGCATGCTACATAGGCAGGTGCACTTGCTATCCGGTTCGTGGTAAAAGATAAATAAAAAATTGCCGATGATTTTTTTGCTTCCTAATGAGAAATTCGAGCGCACCTCATCAGCTGCTTCAGCTTTTCGATAGACTGAGGCAAAGAACTCGAGCAAGACATCTATGTACAATTACAGACTTCTTATTTTTCACACGTATTCTTTCTTTAAGAAACACTCCGCCAACAGTTCTTCACTAAATAGAGGGATATTTGCTCGACTTCCCGCACCAATTCCTGGTTCTCAAAGACGAGTACTCCGCAAGTATTTCGCGAGGTTGCCACAGCTGAGGGAGCCGTTACGAGCGAGAAGAAAGGGTTGTTCTCTCGCATAAGTCGTAAGAAATTTCCGCTTGGATTTACATCTACATTAATGTCCCCACTTCGGCGACGCGAATGGCAGGGTATTCTCGGCGGCGCTTAGGCTGTGCCTCAGCGGCGCGCACTCCTGGATCGTCTCGACAGCGGCGTCGGGAAGGTTCCCCTTCGGCGGCACGCACCTCTGGATTCTGGCGGCGACGGCGCTGGGCCTCTGCTCCGGCAGCTTGTTTAGCAGCAGCCGCAGACGAAGGACTTCCACTGGTTGCCTCGCTCATGGCTCACAACGAACTTGCAGGGAGTAAACTATTTATATAGGCAGGCGGTTCGCACTGACAAACTGCGGCGGCTATGCGTTTAGGCTCGGGCTGTTATCACCCAACTTCGCGCACTTGTTGTGTGTGTTCCCTGACACCCTTAGAGCGTGTGGAGGTAGCGGTAGCGAACACAAAAGAGATGCCCTCGGCTCAGCCTGGCAAGCTCAGCGGAGACCAGCTACCAAGTGACAAGAGGTTTTTGGTCGTTTTGTGCCCAGCTTTCCCCGGTCGCAAGCCAGAGAATGGGTCGGAGCCAAAGGTTCACAAAATATAGTTTATACAGCAATGAGACGATACCGAGGATTTCACAATCACTATTACAAGCACATAGAAAGTGATTATTAAAACAATGCAACTCGTGCAAAGTTACACTTGAGACCGATTACAAATATAAAAGAATTATTGCTCTTAAGGTGCACTACCACAAGAGAGAGGCAAAGCAACAAAACACAGTTTCTTCACTGAAGCTTAAACAGAGGCTTGGGCATCCAATGCCCTTCTTATATAGGCTCGCTTCTCGTCTGTCTGTTCTTCGCGCCAAGGCAGGCGTGCACATACACAGTTTTGGTTGTGCAGTCTCCTCCTCGCTCTGGGCGCGCGTCCTAATTGGTCAAAAGCCGGGAGTGGCATCGATGAGCATCTGGAACGTTCTGTCGTAGCGCCGCCGCCGTAGAGCGAGTGAAGAGGTAGAGGGCATCTCTTAGCGCACGCAAGGCGCTAAGAGATGCCCCTCTCCATCAACATCGCCTAAAAACCACTCGGACAGTCTAGAGCAATAGACGGCAATCCGCCCGCGCGCCTCGTCGGCGAGCTGTGGGAGAGGGGGCAGCCACGCACACAAGCCTAGTCGCTCTCCAGGGGTTCCTTCTCCCCCGTTTTACGACGCGCGCCGGCGAGAGCCGTCCGCGCGACGCTCTTTCAGAGCGCTGCTCTTAGGCGCCCGTTTCTGCATTTCGCGGCGTCGCCGTCGCCCTTGTCTTATTCCGTTGTAACCAGGAGAGTGTAAAAGCGTTACCTCCTCCCTCCTTGGCCAGAAAAAAAAAACAGCGCCGCGCGGACGGCTCTCGCCGGCGCGTGTCGTAAAACGGGGGAGAAGGAACCCCTGGAGAGCGGCTAGCCTTGTATGGCTGCCCCATTTCCCACCGCTCGCCGACGCGGCGCGCGGCGGGCGATTGTTCTAGACTGTCCAAGTCGTTGCTACGCGATGATGACGGAGAAGGCGTAGCCTTGCGTACGCTAAGAGATGCTCTCCATCTCTTCACTCGCGCGACGGCGGCGGCGCCCGGACAGAAAGTTCTAGATGCTCCTCGAAGCCACTCCCGGCCTTTGACCAATGAGGACGCGCGCCCAGCGCGAGAAGAAGGAGAACGAGACTGCACAGTCGGCACTGTGTGTATGTGCACGCTTGCCTTGGCGCGAAGAACAAACAGACGCGGAGCGGGCCTATATAAGAAGGGCGTTGAACGCTCGAACCGCCGTTCAAGCTTCAGTGAACAAATTGTGATTTGTTTGTCTGCCTCTCTCTCTTGTCATATTGCACTTTAAGTGCAATAATTTTTTGGCATTTTAATTGCTCTAAAGTGTAACTTTATTGTTAGTGAAGCGTTCCTTGAAGAAGGAATATGTCTGAAAATTAAAAAGCTGTAATTGTAAATACATGTCTTGCTCTCATTCTTTCCCTTAATCTATAGAAAAGCTGAAACTGCTGATGAGATGTGCTCAAATTTTGCATTCGGAAATAATGTAATCATCGGCAATTTTTTATTTTTATTAACAAGAAATAGCCACTAACAAAAACAACGCTGCATGCAGGCGGGCCCTGGAATCTCTGGTGTGTGCCGGAGACGGCACGCTTAACGCAGTCACGTTAAAACCCTGTATCACATCTTTTGCGCCCACTTCCCCTCCGATTTCTAAAGAACCCTTTCTTTGAATGAAATATTGCCCAGAATTTTGTTTATTGGAAGTATGGTACGTTAAAAATACAAGCTATGCGTTGGCTTCAGCGTTCAGTGCGAGTAAGTAATTCGTCCTCCTCCATCTTCTGCGCCGTCATCGGAGGCATGTCTCGAGCCCGCGCTTTGGGCACGCGCCAGAGCACACACCGGTAAGAACACCTCAGCGCTTGCTCCCGGGATTGCTGTTGCTGCTTCTACTGCTGCCATGCTGGCTACCATTTACAAGCCGTCTCATCGCGGGAACATCTTCATGGTATTTCTCTTCGGCGCGCTGCTATACCTCTATCACCACGACACTCAACAGCTCCCGTTCCAGTTGCGGAGAAGGCTGACCGATGGACTGGCCTTTAAGGACAGCAACTGCACTGGAATGCGTGTCATCAAAGCCTGCGGTAAAGGAGAACTCGTCAAGGTGTTGTTCGTCGTGGACACAACCCTGGGAAACAGGTCCAACCGCCGATTTGCACGCCTTGCGTACGCCAAGCGCAGCTTCGCCAGGCCGATCCACTGGCTTACCGTGTTCCGCATGTTGGGCAACGTCACCGACCAGGATGGCGGACTGGCCCCCAAGGCGCGCTCCGAATGCAGGGCTTTCGGTGACATGGTCGTCCACAGGAATGACAGCACCGGCGAACTGTTAGAGCTCGAAGTGGGCAAAAACACTTCCAGTTACCTCCAGTTCATGCCCTGGATTCTGGATAACTGTCCTCACGTCGACCTTGTGGTCTTCATGCAGGACAATGTCCTACCGAACCCATTCTACCTGCCCAACTACAGGGTGATGCACATGGACCACAGGCCAGAGGTGATCCACTGCCATAGCTTGGGCGGCTTACCGACTTCTCTGTGCCAAGCGAGGTCTGTGGTGATGGCCAAGAAGGCGGGGCTCAAGCTTCTCGAGAGTAAAGCGTCGGTGGTGAATAACGAGCTCGTCCTATATGGTCTGGAAGCCGTAGACGTGGGAAGCTACCTGGCCGTTGATGACAATATGACTATGCTGTACACGGCCGGCGCAGTGGTGTTCTACGCATTTCCAGAGGATATGAACGTGACAATGATGTCGCTCTGGGAGGAATTAATGAGCGCTCCTCAGAACAGCCCTGACTACCTCAGACTGTGAGAACAGGTTTTGGTTTTGTGGTCGTGTTCAGCACGAAGGTTAGGGAAGCACTCAACATGAAATAGCTTCGTTCTCAGCAATCTGGATAGCGTTTGGCTTCGATCGTAGGCGTGCATGTGGAAGAGGACAATACTAGAGAATGGAACTTTCTTTTTGCACCGGACCTTATCCATCCGGTAGTGTTTTATTACCCGCCTTTGTTTAAAAAATAAAGGACAATCATGAAAACGTATGAATGTGGTGCTTCTTGAGCTCTGAATTGGCGTAGCTGAAATTATTCTCGTGTAAGCTTAATTTTTCACGTAGCACTTTAAGAAGTCTCTGCGGGCAGTTTAAATAAAACTATGTGGTGTACGGAGCAAACTGTATCAAACACGGCGGTACGGCGAAGGCTAGAAATATAGCAGGAAATGTGCGGGCATTTACTGAGGCTTTCAGTCAGCGCGGCCATAAGTAACAAACGAGCATTCGAATATTTATAGCCATCAACAAGACGCTTTCAGTCAGCGCGGCCATAAGTAACAAACGAGCATTCGAATATTTATAGCCATCAACAAGACGCTTCCATACGCCATGGTCCTCAAATATCTGTGTTTCTCACATTAGGCATGCTTTTCAGTCCTTTTAGAGCGTTGCTCTTAGGCGCCCGTTTCAGCGCTTCGCGGCGTCGCCGTCGCCGTTTTCCGTTGTATCCAGCAGCGGACACACTTTAAGCTGCGAAAGCAATGGAGCGGGAGCTTGGAAAGGAGAGGATAAAAACGCAACCTCCTCCCCGCCTTAGCAACCGGAGCGCCATTGGGGGGCGCAGCTGTGCATAGCAACGGTGACGTCACAGAGTAGTGGTAGAACGAGCGCGCGCGCGTCGGCGGTGGCAGGTACACGCCGCTCCTTCGCCAGTCATATCGTTTCAGTCCAGTGCGTGAGACGCATAGCTCCGAAGCGGCCGAGTGATTCTGCGCCGAGCGGTTCAAGGAAGCGGCATTGGGTTGACCTCAAGGCTTTCGCCAAGCACACTTTAGAATTTGTAAAGTGTCTTCAGTAGTTTTTTGAGGCAAGGAAATGCGCAGTCACTGTCTCCCACCGCTGCAAAACCAATAGAGCGGGGGCGTGGGAACCAGACGACAAATTTTGTAACTTGGTTTTTGAGGAAAGGAAATGCAGTATCTGTCTCAGACATCTCGGTGGATACATGAACCAGAGGGAAAGCACATAACTACCCTCTTGGAACCGTGGACACTTCAATCGTGCTTTAAGGTACGTGGCGGTAGTCTTGGCACTGACAACGTCGTTCTAGAAACACTGCCATCTGCCAGGGTGGCAGGGTGTGTGGGGACTTTAATGTAGATATAAAGACAAGAGGGAATTTCTTACCACTTATGCGGGAGAACATCCCGTTCCTGTGACAACCTCGCGAAATACTTGCCTAGACCTCGTCTTTGAGAACCAGGCATTGGTGCAGCAAGTGGAGCATATATCCATCATCCATCTATTTCTCCGTCCACAAAGCTTCCTTCATGACAATCAATAACTGTTAGTGGAGTGTTTCTTGAAGAAGGAATATGTGTGAAAAATAACAAGTTGTCTGTAATTGCACATACATGTCTTGCTCGAATTCTTTGTCTCAGTCTATCGAAAAGCTGAAACAGCTAATGAGCTGCGCTCAACTTTTGCAACAGGAAGTAAAGTAATCATCGGCAATTTTTTTTTCTTTCTAAGCTGTGGAGGAGGTTGCACTTTTACCCATCTCATGGTTACAACGACGACGGCGACGGCGACGCCGCGAAACGCAGAAGCGGGCGCCTAAGACCTGCGCACTAAAACAAATTTACCACTTTAACCCTCTGCTTTCCAGGCTCCCGATCCATTGGTTTAGCAGCTTAAATGATGTCCACTGCTGTTTACAACGAACAACGGTGACGGCGACGGCAACGACTCGAAACGCAGAAACAGGCGCCAAATAGCTGCGCTCTAAAACCTAGTAAGCTTTGAATTTTTCAAACTATCATTCTCTGAATTGCTTGGTGCTCTTTCAATTTTACGTAGTGCACTAAGGTGCAAATTCGATTTTAAATTTCTTAAAACTCACGAAGAGCTCATGAAATATTAAAACGCAAAGCTTTCTCGCAAATAAGGTAGCTCTTGCTTCCCTCAGAGCTTGTAACACTCGGTATTCGAGCTCTTACGTATGCGCTTCGTTAATCTTCCTTGTGATCCGCACAGTTGCTCCACTGTTCGATGGTCATAATTTACGGAGTTGTGTTAAGGAAGAACATGCCACAACTCTTAAAATTTTGAGTCCTTTACTTTCGGGAGTATTTTTCATATATTATGGTCTAACGATGCATCAAATAACTCTTACATTTTGTTTCATTTTCGCTTTGCAACTCGCACAAACGATGAAGCCTTTGTTCCAGCAATTCCTGTGCACGTTCGGAATATACAAACTTGTTGTGGAAAAAGTATAACAAACCTTGCTCAAATTTGTTTATTGGATAGTTTTTCGTAAAAACTTTCCGATAGCTGCACGTTTGAGGACTGACTATCTTGAAACATTCGATTTAGTCGCAGGTGAGGCGAAAAATGGCCACTGGGATTCATGTGCACAAGGCGGGCGTTAATAAAAACATGATCGGTTGTGTTCGTATAGAAAACTTAAATACACTGACAGGAAGCGTTTGTTTGGACTAAGCAATAGTTGGCATCTGCAATACCTTTCATGGTCGTTATTATGCCAGAGGTATCGACATTTCTTTGAAGTAGAGCTTCCTTTACTTGGAGGGCACTGTTGAATCGCGCAAAAATTTAGATGTTGAAGAAGTTAAACTGCCTGGCCTCGCCAAGGTAGCTATACCGTGGTGAAGAACTTACACTGAGTAACCAAACAAAATCGGGAGCTGCGCATCACATCACGGTGCAAAGAAAAAATCTGCAGGAGAGCTTCGGAGCTTCCGATCTATATACCACGTTCCTAATTCTGACCCAGACAAACATTGAAACATTCGTCGTCGTATTAAGCAAAATATCGGAACATTACTTATGGGAAATCACTTCATGTTCCCAATGCCGCATGACATCGGCAAGATCTACGGATTTTCACTTCGCAATTTATGCTGTATAGAAGGCACCACTGTCGTCTCCGCTTTCACTGGGATCAAGGGATGGGCACTGGCTCTGAACGTCAATTTTTTTCCTTCATATTTTATCTAAAATGCGCTTTTCGTCACTCCTGTGCATCCCCCTCACTATGCGTCCCATCAAAAACACGACCCGCCTTGACTATTTCATATATCTTATGATAATTGGATAGAAGCGGTCTCATTTCACTGGCGGAGAGTGGCCTTTCTGCGCTCGTTTTACGATAAAATAATTTGATTTGTGCGAACTTCCTCATGCGTGAATGCTTGTGCCAGAAGGGGTGTGATATTTTTATTCATTGGGATGCTGAAATACAACACCCATTTTGTATGTAATTGTAACGGCCATTTAGACTTCTTGGATGTATTAAAATTCCGTCCACGTTTCTTGGGCCTGGCCCGTCGCAATATATTCTTGTAGCGGCTGAACTGTCAGCGAAAATCTAAGATCCAATAGACTCCTGTGCAAGCTACGCTCACTATGCTGATTGTCATAGCAATCCCTATCAACCACAGTTTTACAAAGCTTGCGTGAGTGCACTAATTCTTAACCACTCATTTCGTCAGAAGCTTACGCCGGTAGCATTTTCACATACTGTAAGACAGGGAAAATCCTCAGCGTGCATGCCAACGTTTCAACAAGACGACTTCCCTGCCTTGTTGAGTTTGTGATTTACAGGAGCCATTTCCCTGCTCTCTCTCTACCACTAACACCATTGCGCATTGTAACACATGTCAACATTACCAAAATTTAGGTCTTCAACGTGTCTGTCAAAGGGCAGTAGTACTCACCGTCTGTGCTATCGTTCTATTTTTTATTTTACGGGTGGAAATTTTTATACTTCTCAATCGTATTCCTCCTCTTGCGCTGCTTTTCCTCCGATGTGGTATTTGATTTTTATGCAAATATTTAACTTTTACTACGACAGTTTTCAGATATTAGTAATGTACTAGAGGATCATAGCTGCTGGCCGCAGTATACTATTTTACTGCATTCTTTTACCTCTCTGTTGTTTATGTGTTCACTTTATATTCGTCGATTTATGCTCCCGCTCGTCATACCCTCTATTGAGAGCCTGTAGGTGTATATGAAAAGCTGGAAATGACGAATGCTTGCACGTTAGGAAAGCGATTCTGAATTATGCAGCACCATAGAATGGACACCTGCGTAAGCTACGGAAGGGGAACACAGTTTATTGGTTTCCAGCTACTAAAAAAAGCGAAATGGCTCGAAATACATTTAACCTAAATGACTTGGCCTAAAACATAGCTTCGCGTAGTGTTCAGAAACATGGCGTACATTCGCCATACCGTTTCTCCAAGACGCAACTTTGAAAGGAGAGAGAAAAGAAGACAGTAAGCGGAAACGTTAGCCCAGAGAGGGTCCCAAAGAGAAGAGAAGCTCAGAAAGGAAAGTGGTCCGCTCAACGGGAAGGTAATTTTTGATTTATGGCGTTATTTCTTGGGTATGAGCAGAGTCGCCTGCACACTTTTAGTCTCTGCAGGATCTTTTTTCGTGCATTGAAAGGATTGTTTGGTTTTCTGTATTGCCTTTCAGATCCTGGAGCCACAGGATTGCTTTTGCAACGCAACAAAGAGCATTTAACCGCTGTGCAGACATTCAAAGGCGAAGTTATCATGAACAATCAGTGGATGATCAAAATTTTGAAAGCCGAACGGTTTTAAACCGCATAGTGCACGATATTTCATTTTGCCCTCTCCCTACTGATCTTGCTATCATCAGCATGCACGTTTTTCAATACGGGGCCGAGCCTGGGATACATTGTAGTTGTATTATATAATGAAAGGTGGTTCTGGGCCTAGTTAGTACGGAAGTGTTTGTCTTTTGCAGTTGAAATTCTTTAGACTACTTGCCTCTGCCATGTAATTTTACTCTAAACACCAGCTATTTTCTTCCGATTTGAAAACTCCGAACACGTTGAGATATTTCGGGAAACCGCCGACTCGTTGTAACAAGTCCGCGTTTATTTTTTCCTATTTTGGTGACGACGGCAGTTTGAGCTTGTTATTATGAAAGGCAAAACGTCCTTTGGGGAGATTTACCGCTTTTGTTATTTTATTTCGCCAGGAGTGAGGTGGCAGCGCATTTCTGGCGCGTATTCTCTGCCGCTAAATTCACAGGTTTTTGCGCTGCCTAATCTTTTCATTACGGGGCGCCTGGAACCTACTACCAAACGGCAGATCACTAAGTCAGTCAACAAAATTAGTCTTAAGTGTATCGAATACTGCCCAACAGATGTATCCGGCCAACGCAAGAACATAGTAATAAAAAGAAGCGATGACTGTCGTAGTGGTAGAAAAAAAAATTCGTTTAGAATCTTCTTCGCGATCTCGGTCAGAAGCGTCTTATAATCGCCGGTGTAGACAACTTCATCTCTTTGCTCCAAGATGTTGTCTATGTCTTTGCATCTAACAAGAGATAATGAAATGGGGGGGGGGGGGGGGGTGCAGTGCAACGGCACCACCCAGTGGGATTCCTTCATAAGGAAGAGCACTGGTACTTGTTGCCTAAGCACCCTCCCTGGAACACCGTTCGCATGGCTCTTCAAGACTAGCGCTGCTGCGTGAGAGGCATTCGGAACGTCTGTCGAATGGTCGACTCATTGCGTGCGTGTTAAGACATACCCTAGAATGAGCCCGCCATAGAAGAAGCCGAAACGAGGGAGCAGCTCCAGAAGGAATTGGGCCAGAGTCAAAGACGATCTTCTGTCGTGGTTCGTTCACCGTTGCCCAGAAAGCAAAGTGTAGTAGTGGTCAACAAGGGACTGAAATGCGGCTTGTAGCACGCGTTTCAGAGGCGGCTCCTTAACTTACTTTTCAGTGTTTCAAAGCTGAGTTCATTTGCAGCGCTCACTGTCGTTTACGCGCCAAAAAAAGTCTGCTCTGAAGTCCGAAGTGCACAAAGCTTCTGCCCCCTCCTCGCCCCTCGTTCTTCTTTGTTAGAGACTGATATGCGTCTTTAAGTGTAGTCCTAAAATTTTCGAATACATACAAGCCACGCTGGACTCATCGTGTAATAAAGATCACTGTGCTTTTAGCCAAAACGCATTTCACAACGGCGACGAGCGCTTATGAACTCCTAAGTTCTGCACTTCACAATAATCTCCTATGTCGCCTAGGATCACCTAGGATCCTCCGGCCGCACTACTTCTTCCCAGGGCCATGAGATGCGAATTCATCGGCTGGCTACCTTTTAGGGACAGCGTAGCACTTAGTCGGGTCCTTAATTCCATTTGTTGAAAGAAATTAGGGAGCGCAGAATTGCGCTTATCAGACTAAGAAAGAGTCTAAAAACTAAGTGTACCCACTTATCCAGTCACGCCGTCATCATGAGCTGGATATAAGGCACTTCGTTTTAGTCATTTATTTTTTCCAGAAAGGGGGGGATAAAAATCTGGCGGTATTTTTTAGTTCAGATTCGTGACAGATCGGGTTATGCAGCAGAATATTCTATAACTTTTGTTATTTGGGTCCTTTTGCGGCAAAAAAAAAAGAAATACTGTGAGCGCTCGTTGTTGTGCGTGACACATAATGCCATATTGGTGCTCATTTTAGAACAAGAGTAAAAGAACAGGTTGCACGGCAAAAACTAATCACTACATTAGACTTTTTCTGTATCTTCATATTAATAAATTATTTCTTTGCGTAAAGTGTCATCTTCCTATGCTGCACCTCGTGCGCACGCAAGACATGCCTGCCTTGCACACTGAAAAAATAATAATTAAACATCACAGAGGCTGCTGAACGGTTAAAAGCCATGCATCAAGACGTCGTTACGGTAATTGCTCTTGATGAAGATGCCGAAAAAATGCCTGCTCAGTAGCCGTGTTCTGATATTTCTCTGAAGAGATGAGGCTTGGGCATGTTGGAATGACATACTTAAGGGAAAAAATAGCGCACAAGAGAAGTATGATATTTCTCTATCATTAGTTACTTTTCGAACATGTCCTCAAATTAAGCTACTTTATGAATAACAAGCGTTGAAAGAGGTTTAAGGTCGCCAGCTGCACAAATACTACTCTAGAACAGGCACATGTTTTCTAATTTTCGTGCGGACTCTTCATCTTTCTTCAAGATAACCTAACTTCTCTGTTTTATTTTAGATATGTATATCATAAGCAGCCCATCAATCACCGTGCCCTTGTGTGCCCTCTAGAAGGGGCGTTTTTGGGAAGAAATCTGGTTTAACCTGATTCCCGAGAAAACGGCTCAAGGTGCAAGAATAGGCCAAAATCGTCTTTTACCCTAAAACAAAGAGCTTACGTATATGCAATAACGTTCTCAGTGTAGTTCTGGGAAAGCTTTTAGAACTCGGATTTCCGGTAGCGAGAGCCATTTTATGGCAGCGGTAATGCATTCAATTTGGCTATAAGGTAAGTGATCTTGAAAAGCATGTCTAGTGTTTTTGAAAGGCGTGAGACAAAAACAGAAAGACGGAACCTAGGCTAGCCACGTTAACATGCAAAAGAGCAACGCAACTGACGCATGGGCTATTTTTTCTTATTCGTGTACTTTGTCCTTCATCAGCACAAGGAAAAAATTCATTCGAAGACAAGGCGGCAGGTCGTCCTTGTACATGCAGGTACGTGGTACATTGTAAAAGGAAACTGGAAGTATGAAAGTCCTGTCATGCAGGACTTTATTTAGCTTTAATGAATTTAAAACGTGTAGGTTCAGGGTAGGATAAACGCACTCTAGGTTGTCTTGCATCTTGATTAGCTCAGGCGATTCCTTAGTCCTTACTTAAGGAACATAGATATATACCCAACAACGTCCTTATAGCGAACAAATTAGCGCATCTAGCTAGTCGGCATGTTTTTGTAATAGCCGTTCACATTTAGGGCGAGATCTCTACTCCTCGGTGTACAACTTCAGATTTCGATGTGGATGAGACAATGGCCTTCAATACCTTAAGAGGTCAAACCGAACTTAACTGCGTGGTTGTATGGCCCAAGCTATGCCAGTACGACCACGTGATCATATGACTATGGTCATGGAGTACCTGACCTTGACTTTTGAACTTGGCTCTTGACCTCGACCTTTGATTTAAGACACTGGGCACCTGACCTCGACGTTCACATTCGATTTCAGAAGTGGAGACCATGATTGAAAAAGCTTTGTTCTCGTATGGCTAGGTTCAAGCCACGCTGAACCCCAGCCATTTTTTTTGTTTCATTACGACCTCACGAAAACAGCTTTCTATCCAGATCCTTGGCTTTATTTCTCAAAAAAATTCTTTTGTCGAGGCTACTGTAAGCGCCTGCATTACGTGGAGTTTACGCAGTGTAGCTCATATAGACTATTATTCAACACTTATACCAGTAGGAGCATTTCGCTTAATTTGAGCTGACAATGTATTCGAACCGACGAGGTTAGACCTACTAGCACGTTCAGATTGCACGCGTTTTTGTGCTCACTGTTTTATGTTCTTACTGCTTGCTCTAATGAAATGGATTTTCAGAGCTGATTGTCATCGGGTTTCTCTGCTGGGCGCAAAAATTTCTTCAAATTTTTTCGAATTATTACTTGATAGAAAGCATTTTTTTCCCGCGGCCCAAATGACTGCAGAGTTCTTCTGTTTTCGAATTTAGATTTTCTTTCCGGTTTCTTGGAATGAATTTCAGCACATAAGATACTTCTTTCCAAAAACTGAATGCATCCTAAGAAAACTTGAGATCTTCAAGGGAGAGCCGCCGCATTCCGTCGTTGCTCCAAGTTAACTTTCCCAAGGGCGTCCGTTCTTATTCTAGCCGATCTCAGTGAGCTGAAGAAAAAAAATTAAACAATTGGTCCCATCTCCTGAAGTGCCCTAAATGAGAAGTTTCCCTCCAGGCACTTCAATCTGCACAACGATCTCAGATGAAAACTAGAGTCATAACACTGCCTGGCCGCTCTTTTCCAGTAAGAGCAATTTGAAACGTTTCATGTTCTTGCTGGTTGCGGTGACGTTAAAACTTTGTGAAAAAAAGCTCTATGTGGAAAGCTCTTTGTGAAGAAAAGCACTTGCATGAACGTGGAAAATTGAGGCGGTTTTAAAGAACCTATAAAGTTCACACGAAGTTCACGAAGCGTAGAGTAGTTTTTGAATCAGTCAAAAGAATGGCATCGCGTAGAATGCGCCTAAAGACGCCACGTTGACTGTGCATTGAAGATATAAAGGGAACTAATGACTGCTGAAACGCCTAAAAATCGCTTATGTGACGAAAAAATTAGTGAACGTTCCACTGCCGCAAAGAAACTATAAAGTTCACACGAAGTTCACGAAGCGTAGAGTAGTTTTTGAATCAGTCAAAAGAATGGCATTGCGTAGAATGCGCCTAAAGACGCCACGTTGACTGTGCATTGAAGATATAAAGGGAACTAATGACTGCTGAAACGCCTAAAAATCGCTTATGTGACGAAAAAAGTAGTGAACGTTCCACTGCTCGCAAAGTATGCATGAGTTTTCGCGTCATTCAAAAAGTAAAAATTAGCAGATCAGGTTTTCTGGCCTGATTGCAGCAGACGAAGAGTAAAGTTAGCGCTCTCGAGTTGTGGAACATGCAAGACCATAAATTGCTTGAGTAACAAATCCTTCCAAAGATCAGCGTTGAGAATCACGACGAGAATCAAACTTCGGGCGTTTTCCTTTGTTTTATTTGTCTCGTTTCTTTCCGTACAACTGGAGCACAATACATTACGCAGCTGTTGCTATCAAAGAACGCTTCAACAGAAGACTGCAGCGGAGCCTGCGCTTGAGCAATACGCTTTGAGAACGTTTAAACATGGAAGATAAAGACATTAAAAATATAAAATTTCTTTTCTCCTGTTTTGGTAACCAGAAAGTGATGTTATCTCTGCGGCCAGCACGGCCCCATGCGATACAATACAATGACACGATCCTTAGTGTAGAGGCAAGGAAATCTGGGAGTTCGCACAAACTCGGCAGACTCAAATGCATCATGGAGTAGGCTATGATAACTAGTGCGGTTTATGCCCTACCAGGGGCTCCTGTGCACTGGCGGACTGCCGGCGACTGCGAAGAATAATGGAAGGCGACAAGTTTAATTGACGCGCCCTACGAGTTTTATCGGCACTTTATATATTTCGGAAAAGGAACTGTGCGGTAGTTGCACAAAGAATTGGTGTAGTGTGGTCTCTGTAACTCGACCACGCTTTACCTGCCTACAGTAGCATGATCAGCAGTGGTGACGCGTATAGACTGGCCACCGCGGTGATTGGTAGCATGCTTCCCCGCCTCCTGTTGCTTTCGACACGCCTGAAAATATGAAGAAATGAAAAGAAAGCGAAACGAAAAGGTTACAGAGCGTAAGGATAATATCTTTGCTGCTGACCATCTAACTGCTGCAGTTGCGACACCCGATGCCAAGACCATGCAGCAAAAGGTGTTGACTTGGTAGTGCCACTTACAGACCTGTTGCATTAAAAGTGCCCACGCATTTAAATCCTAGACAAGGCCGACCCCCCCCCCCCCCTTCCACCCAAAGCAATGGACCCCAGCTCAAATTTACTTCGTACATGATTCAGAAAACTTAAGGTTTCATCCAAGGAAAAGTAAAATACTTCTACATCCAATATAAAAAGTATTTGGAACTCGGCGCGGCTTGAGAAAGGGTAACCTAATCAACAGAGCGCAGTTCAAGCATGTAGAGGACCTATGTATTTTAATTTCTCATTTCTTTATTCTTAGCTTCGACTTTCATTATTTTCTGCCTCAATGAAATCATCAGATAGTTTCGTCTCGGTGTGTGTCTAAATGATGCTTGAGCTGCGGCCCGAGCATCACTGGGCTAGGACACGGTAGAAAGGGAGGTGTCACGGTGTAGCGATACGAGCTCTATATCAGGGGATCGCCTGAGCTGTTGGGAAGGCTGGATGGTCTGTCTACACCTTCTATTCTCCTGTGCAGTGTAGACTAAGTGTAGATATGAAGAGATTAAATAACGCCTGTGCATCACGGCAAAAGACCAGCATAGTAAATACGACTATGCTGCTAAGCTATAACTGCAAAATAAAAGAGGCACACTGTGATGCAATACAATGCAGTATAATACGCTATAACGCCATAGATTACATCATAATAGAGTTTTAATCAGGTTTGCGCACATGTAATGTAATCTTTTAACCAGCAGAAGGGTCGAATGCTGAGGTTGGGTGAAAGAGGGGAGAGGGGGCCGGGGGGGGGGCAGATTCATTTTCAGCGGTTCTTGGAAATGCAGGCGGCGGAGGAGTATAGTGATTGACAACGCCATGCTCTCAATAAACGCTGAGTTAAAATAAAAATATTGAAAACAGAGAACATGCCGCCATTATCAACAAAGAGAAAAGAGAAATACTCATTACAAAATTAGAAACACTAGGGAGTGTGGTGTAAGAAGCGAGAGCAGAATATAATAAATGAGAGCGCAAACGAAAAGTCGGAACCCAGGTGCGAAGAAAACAATACAGAAATGGATGAAAATGCGCTGAGAGTGCAAGGGCATATCGTGTCAACACACAGGACCAAGAATGGCCAGTAGAGCAGATTAACGTGAAGTAAAGGATGCAAGTAAAGGGTACGACACGGTGAGTGCAGAATTCGCTTCCGAAAACGGGAACACAGATTATACTGTGTGTATGTATTTGTTTTGAAAAGGAGGAGGACGGGCTATAAGCGAGAAACAACATACGTATATTTAAGAACATGTCATGGCGCAGATTGTCTACCCACTTTTAAGTCCTTTAACGTGGATATAAAGATCGTCTTGTTTATTTAAATCCTATAAGTCATTTGTTCCCCGCGCGACCTGTGGGAGCAGTCTCATATGACAGAAATAGAGCCCTAGACAAGCAAGCACATGCTTAGAAAGAAAAAAACAGCAACTTTTTTAGCGTGTCCTGCACCTGCGGCAAGCCCCCTCACATGCGGTGACGGGAAAGCTTCCTGTACAAGACAAGTTAAAGTCTGCTAATAGGGGCTCCCTACATTGCCTAAGCTCAGATCGACCGCTTCAGTCAACTTTCCCCGCCTACGACAGGAGGGAATGACGCGTCCGGCTGACGCCTGTGAGATTAAAGCTCGTGTCAGGTTGCCTACCTCATTCGAACTCCTCTGTCCAGGAGACAGGTTCATATCAAGATAGAGAACTTAATTAAGACCAGTGAACATGTGTGCACTCCAGAATGTGTTTAGGCACTCTCCGTAGTTCTTGTCGCGAGGCTTCAGAACTTGTCTCACGTGACGTTTTACACTCGCTCTATAAAGCTTTATTTCGTTAATCATTTGGTAACGTTTTGAAGCTAACAAAACGAATTTTTTTTTGTTATAACTCTGCGCCATAAAGTTCCAAAGAGGTATACGACATTGCATATTACAGATAAAATTGCGTCTTAGGCATCTTTAGATGATTCTCTCGGACAGTTCATCAAGTACGTTGAATAGAAAATCAATTAACACGAAGTAAGAGATCATCGGATACTCTAGAAACAATATATGTTTTGTGATACCAAAGTATTCATTATGTACTAGGTTAGGACATTTCGAAAGAGTATTGTTTTTCAGTAGTGCCGAGAAGCTAAACAGTGTTACAAAACTGTTATTGAAAAGAACCTTTTCCCATTTATTTAGTCATCCTCATCTATCATTACGTACCGTTTTATGTCCTGAGTCAATCAACATCGCAATAAAGAAACAAGAAGCCTCATTGAGTTCATCAGTCCGAGCGCCAGCACTCTCGCTATTGCACTACAAGAGAATGAACTTCCAATATTTAGTCTAGTGTGAGCGTGTCTAGGTTTCTTTCCTGTATTCCTGTATGTATATATTTCCTTTTTCGAGCGAATAAACCTTCAGTTGAAGGATAGCGCCTGTGTGGTCCACTTCCCTGTCGTCTTCGTTGTTTAGCGCCATCATGCATAGCTCAATCTAGCTAGCCCAACTTTCCGTCACTGGCACCCGGAAGCTAAGATTTTCGGAACCTCAGCCTTTTTGACTACTATATGCTGTGGCTGTTTTTGGGAAGTTGTCCACGAGTGGCAAAGTCAGAGGCGTAGCTTGGAACCACATACATGCAAAAAGGCACTATCAACCTTAGGCTAGACCATACTCGCTAAGCTATCCCGTTGAGATTTAGAGCAGCTCCCATGGCGGAAGAGAGCGGAGCATGGCGTTATCTTCCGCGCGAAACTCGAAGTAAGGACCCTTTTAGAACATTGCGCGCTTGCCTCATAACACGCGCGCACCTATGTATGTTCCTACCGCGTCTTTTTTCTCGACGTTTCCACGCTCACATCACTATTTTCAACTTTACTCAGCGAGCGCTTCTGTTAGCGCCGGGCCTGCACGTATGTGTGCGACAACTCAGAAAACAAAGTAAGCAAGGGATACTTGACATCCTGGAGCCGCAGTGTGCCTGCGGCCGCGAAAACCTGCTGAGTCAAGCATGGCGCCAGTCCAAGACTCTTGGATATCAGTTTTAATTGTGAGCCAAGTATGGAACATTGTATGGTACTATTATATAACTATTGAAGCTTAGAGGCCATTCTTCCAATGTGCGGCAAACAATGTGCAGCTTTTAAAGTTGGTCGATCGAGCGCAAAGAGTAGTTAACACTGGTCTGGAAAATAAATGGGGAATGGTTATGGCGTTGACAAAAACAATACTAGCAGAATTGCATGCCTACCAAGAGATCTGTGGCTATATTGATGGTTATGTTGATATCTTAAGATGGTATGGTTTATTTGGTTTATTTTGGTTTAACGTCCCAAAGCGACTCAGGCTATGAGGGACGCCGTAGTGGAGGGCTCCGGAAATTTCGACCACCTGGGGTTCTTTAACGTGCACTGAAATCGCTCAGTGCCCGGGCCTCTAGAATTTCGCCTCCATCGAAATTCAGCCGCCGCGGCCGGGATCGAACCCGCGTCTTTCGGACCAGCAGCCGAGCGCCGTAACCACTGAGCCACCGCGGCGGGGATCTTAAGATATGTTCAACATTATGTACAGCGCGAAAAACTAAGACAGGGGAAGAAACACGCAAACAAACTACCTAGGCAGGGTTGAACGCAAACTAGGCAGGGTTGAAGCCTTTATAACCACGAGTTTCCTAATAAAATTTTCAGTTGATAGTCAGCGCTTGTTTGTTTGCGTGTTTCTTCCCCTGTCTTAGTTTTTCGCGCTGTACATAATGTTGAACCTTCACCAACTCGCCCAGTTTTCTGTTCTACTTAAGATATGTAAACGATAGGAGGGTAGATTTGTAGGCCACTTGGTGAGACATGAAGCAGCTAGACACCGCAGCGGACACGGGACAGAGAAAGAAGACGACCATGAGCTATTTTTCGTACAAAAATGAGCTTGTCCAGAATTTGCGCCTACCTTGTGTTTAAGCTCAACTCGGATTTTTTTTTTTTTGGATATTCGTAGACACTACAAAAATAAAATTCCCTGTGACAGCTACATAAGTCGGCATTCGATATCTTCCTTCTTGCTTTAACTCTTGCAGTGCGGAATTTGTATTTTTTTACTATCGTATCTTCACAGGGCATTATTACAGGGCTGTGTGCAAAAGAAAAAAGAGTTGGCTGTGGTAGATCTAAGCAACGGACGCTACTTAATTCGCAAAATAATAGGAGAAAACGTGAAATTGTTTTTGTCCTTACCTTTTTACCTGTTTCCTATTCCCGATTTTGTGGTACGTTTCAGCTATATGCACAAAGCGAGACTCGTGTAAGACCGTATGTAGGCTTGCACAGAGCGCCTGAGAGGAGTTTTGAAGTCGTTGTGTCGTACAACCGCGAGCCTCAGCCGGTCAACCTCAAGCTCACGAGGCCTGAGACTCAGGCAACGCGGCCACAGGGGGCCCACCTCAGGGGGGGGGGGGGGGGGGGGGAAGGACTATGCGTGGCCGCGGAATTACGGATAAGCGCACACCCGACCCGAAGCAGACAAAGGTACCGCGAGGCACCTGCTTAGAGTGTCTATGTTGATGTGAGCTGACAGTCACATTGGCGCGGGGGAGCGTCCCACAAACTGCCCTGTTCGTGAAAATGCGTCGAGTGTCTGTTGTGTGTATTGCAGTGGTGGTTTCTCACCCCCAAAATTAATCCCATTTTTTTCCCCACTAACTGCCAGCAATGGCCACGAGATCGTGTTCTTGAGAGCGGTAGCTGTGAAAACATCGGCGCTCACGAACTGTCTTCTGTGCTGCCCAAAGGCCTGTGTGGGATCGTAGTAGCCTCTTTTCTGCAGTTCATCTGTCCTCATGAGTATTTTGTAGTTTATAAACAACTACCGTTTTGTTGGAGCGATTCGAACAGGGTGCGTGCAGAATTGCGCCCGCAGCTTTGTTGCTGCGCTTGATGATGACAGTGAATTTTTATTGCGCAAGGGCGCCTGTGGCCAAAGAGCACCAAGGTGCAAGATATTTCCGTTTGCTCAAGGTGAGGTCAAAGACCCATTTCCCAATCATTTCACCCTGAATAAGCTGAACACCAGGCCAGGCGAAGCTTGCACCCATTGTACCAACGGTGGGTACCCGGCGGCGCTGGGAATCGAACCCTGCACCCTCCGCATGCGAGGTTGATGGTAAACCACTAGGCCACCGCTGTGGTCTATATTGCTACGCTTGAATCCGCTACTCGCTTTGCACCCGTATCATGCAATCTGCTTAAAATGCGACGCAAAGCAGTGTTAATGGTGTGCATAAAACAAGTCAATACAATTATATTTCGTTACAGGCCTTCATTCTTAGCAGAGTCATCTACTCTACACCGTACGTCACCCTCACAGCCAGAGGAAGAGACGAATTGGCATCTATAATTAGACAGTCCTACAAAACTGCGCTCAACCTCCACCGCCATACGGAAGATGAGAAACTACTACTGTTAGGAACACATAACACCTTAGCGGAAATGATGGAAGCACACCTCACCGCACAGTACGAAAGATTATCAGGAACTGAAACAGGGGAATTCATCACAAAGAAAGCGGAAATAGAATATGAAGGAACCCATGCACACACCTTGGCAACTTCAAGACACGTGGACGAACACTTAATAGTCCGTCCTCTGCCCCAAAACATGAAACCACACTACGATACAAACAGAAGATAGGCTAGGGCAAAACATCTTCACGAAACTTTCTTAGTTCAGAAAGACACGGCGCGCGTGGACATGGGAGAACATGCGGACAGCGACGACTTTCCCCTGGCAGTTGTAGTTCATCGAGGTTCTCCCCTTGCATCGGCGACGATCGATAATACAAAATTTCAGGAGGTGGCCGAAGAAGCTGCCATAGCTTTAGCCATCAATTGCGGTTTTAGAGACGCTGATGATGCATTTGGCAGTGGTGCACGAGTGCGAAATATATCACCCACTTTAAAACCACAGTTCGAAATCTGACCAAACGAAGGGCTCACTGCACAGCTATCTGCGTCCCCGCCAATTCCGACCATACTGGAAACGAGGCGGCGCACCTATTGGCTCGAGGATTCGTAGCTAACCGGGCGGTACGCTACACCGAGATCAGGTCCACCAAGCAGCGAGGGAAAACCTACAAAGTAATTACAACCCAATTCAAGGAAGAAAGACAAATCTTCCCAGAACCACATACATCTCTAAGTAAAACACAAATTGGTTGGCGGCAGCTCCTAACAAACATTTTCTTTAATCCGTACATGTGCTCCGCTTGGTTCGCAGAGCAATTCAGTCATGTCTGTTCTCTCTGTCGACTGTGACCTCAACACATTCCGATACATATGCCAATTTCTAATAGATGGTCAATCCTACATCCGCATCGAAGATAGAGAGCATAGTACCTACCTACTCGGCACGCGGGGAAACCCACAAGGCGCGGTACTTTCCCCGCTAATCTTCAATCTGGCTATGATGCTCCTGCCGGCCCAGCTGCGTGGTGTCGCCGGCGTGCAGCATGCCCCGTACGCCGATCACATCACTCTGTGGGCCACGCAGGGCAGCAAAGGGGACATTGAATCTAGCCTGCAAACAGTGGAGACTTTAGCAGACCGCTACGCCTGCCGCTGCGGTCTTCAATGTTCGGAATTTGTGTATCTACGCCGATCACAAAAGTGCAGAACTAAAATATCACTTTTTATTGAGAGTGGTTCCATACGCGAAACTGATCAGATACGGGTACTCGGACTCTACGTCCCCAAACAAGACGGCCAGACACTACACTGGTCTAACTCCGTAAAGCGGGGACCAGGTGGGCCGCATGGCCCGCCGGGTTACCAACAAACGCGGGAGGTTACGAAGTAAGGATGCCTTGCGGCTTGCAAAGGCCTTCGTAACTAATCGAATTCTCTATTCGACTCACTATCTCACCTAAACCAACAAGAGGAGGATGCCCTTGGGGTCATCCTTCGTATAACTGTTAAACGTGCCCTTGACCTCCCCATCACCACTTCAAATAACCGGCTTGTGGCCCTTGGAGTGGTCAATACTATCCGGGAGCTCCGGGAGGCGCACCTACAAACCAGTACACGCGCTAGTCGCAAACGCAGTCGGGTCGCCGCCTTCTTGATCGACTCCATATCCAACACACCACTCCCATCGAAGACCGCTTGCACATCCCAGAACTGCGGAGACACGCTCTTCATGTGCGAGCTCTTCCTGCCAACATGTCACACGAAGACCATAATGGTCGGCGCCTGGCACGAGCGGAAGCCCTAGCCCGACATTAAGGAAACAAAGCAGGTGTATACTACGTGGACGCCTCCGGCCCTCACCACGGGGGATGGTACACGGTCGCGGTAGTTCTCAACAGCAACGCAGTTAACGGCCTCACCTTCAGAGCCCGAAGTGCAAGACAAGCAGAAGAGGTCGCGATTGTTCCACGGCCTCACATTCCGATTCAAAATAGATAGTCACTGACTCGCGAAGGGCCTTTCGGAACGTCGAACAAGGGTTCACTTCCTTCCTAGCCTGAGAGAGAGAGAAAAACTTTATTGTAAGAGGAACTCGGGGCACACCCCAAGGACCCCGCACGTCCCCACTCACTGCACTCAAGTATCTTTCTTTCTTTCTTTCTTTCTTTCTTTCTTTCTTTCTTTCTTTCTTTCTTTCTTTCTTTCTTTCTTTCTTTCTTTCTTTCTTTCTTTCTTTCTTTCTTTCTTTCTTTCTTTCTTTCTTCCTTTCTTTCTTTCTTTCTTTCTTTCTTTAAGACATTCCGTTACAGAAATGCCTTGGGGGACGCGACAAAAGGCAATAGACATGCCTGACGGGGCCGCGCCCCCCTTGGCTGCGGCGGAAACAACATAGCATAAGCACAATAATTACAAAGCAAAAGGAACAACAATACTGCATGATATGAAAGTGCATGAAAAAACACAAAAAATACAGGTACATAGAAACAATAAGTTGGATCAGTGGTATGGTGTTATGAAAAACAGTGATGTATGTGCGCACGTCTTCAATCATCACAGTGAAGGTAAAGATCCGGAGTGAAGGCGAACGAAGTTATCAACACAGCATGGTGTTTAGTTTTCATTTAAGAAAAAATCTCTAAGTGTTCTCCTCAGTCGTTGCACCTTGGTGGCAGTAAATAGTATCTCAGCTAATTCAGGGTGCGCATTGAGGAAATCTGGAATCAAATAACTTAGTTTTTGATCACCGTATGTTGTACGCGAACGGGGCCTTGGTATTAAGTTTTGTCGTAGATAATAAGGATCAGGTTGCGCATGATATTTAGTTTGAAATGTTATATCTGTTTGGTGAAGACGCGAAATTTCCAGGGCCAGTTTGTGTTTATGGAGTTTGTGAATGGGCATTATTTTATTACCTTTAAAATGAGGTGCAGTGTCCTCCGAAAGGTCCAAATTGCCTATTGCTCTCACTGCTCGCTTTTGCAAAGAGAAAAGACGATCCAAATTTGTCTTCGTCGTTGTAGCCCATACTAGGAAGCAGTAACAGAAGCGTGAATGTAAAAGCGCATAGTAGATTTGCTTTTTTACAGCAGACGGAACATGGTATCTTATCTTGTTTAAAATTCCCACGGCTCGCCCAAGGTCCCTACGCAGTGCGTCAACGTGAGGCGTCCATGAAAGGCTCTCTTGGAATATTACCCCCAAAAATCTAACTGTAGTCGATTGTTCGATAGTAATGTTATGAAATTTTAAGTGCAAGTTCGTGGGTGGATGGGTTCCCCTCGGTCTAAACAGTATGTATTTAGTTTTACTTGTGTTTAAGTGGAGTCTGTTCGAATGAAGCCATAAGTTCAGTCCAGTTAACCATTCGTTGGCCTGATGAAACACGTCCACAACGTCAGCGCCCGAGAAAAACATGTTCCTAAGGTCCATAACAGTGGTAGCCCGGCCAGTGGCGATGGTCTGCACGGCCGAAACCTCCGAGTGCAGCAGGGTCTCCCAGTCCTCCCAAATCTTTAATTTCTCCAGGTCCCGCGGGGGAGGGTCCACCAGGCAGAGGGAAAGGATGTGGAGGGAAGAAGCGATTGGTTATAGGCGCTAGCAGGAATGGGAAAGAAGGAGGGGTGATAGTGGGCTAATGTAACGGGTGAGGGGAGAGAGTGTGTTTGTAGTCCGCGCCAGAGTGTTGCGTATTTGTTATAGGGAGGGGTAGGGCTGGGGGTAGAGCTGGCGTGAGGCTCTGTACGCCGGCGTCAGATTGCTGAATGAGTGCATGCGCTCCCTCGTGAATCCGCTGTACGAGGCCAACTGAGCCCGGTTTAATGAACCTAGGGCTAAAAGGTTGCCTGCCTCGTTTCCGGCATTTCCGGAGTGCGCAGGCACCCATGTCAGCTCCACTTGGCGGACTTGTGTTGCATCGGTTAGTCCAGTGTGCCAAAAGCCGGGACATGGACTCTGTCTGGAGCAAAACTTAGAATCGCAGTTTTAGAGTCACTTAAAATATTCCGGGCTTCCGTGCGGGTGATGGCAAGTGCAATGGCGGCTTCCTCTGCAGCCTCTGGAGATGCGTCTGGAGGGAGAGGTAGTGGGAGTAGGGTGGATGAAGAGGAGTCCACTACAGCTGCTGTCGCTTCATCAGTCGTGCAGGCAGCGTCCACTCATACGGCGTCCGGCTCAGAGCCGTACACTCGATGGAGTTTCTTCGCACGGGCTGTACGGCGCTGCTAATGGTGGGACGGGTGCGTATTCCTCGGGAGCGGCGTGTTGAGGTGCTACCGGTGAAGAAGTCGTCGTATGGTGAGGAAGGTTGGGTCGCTGGCCGGTATTCTGATTCCGAGGGAGTTCTGGACATACCGATCTGTGTTGCTTTGAGTGAGCCTAATGTATTGGGCCTGTCCGTGGGCTTCCACCAGTTCCCGATCGTGTTGTGGAGGCCCGTTCCTAGTAATCTCTCGGCGGGTGTGTTCAAGGCAACCAAGCCAGCTGAGCCCAGGTAGGCTGCGAACGCTGCTCCCAGCTCGCCATGTTAATAGACATCCTTCAAAGCGACGGTCACCCGGGGCTTCAGGATGATAACGATGCTTTCGGGATGAAGCCGCGGAAACGGGTTTGGTTTTCAAGCAGGTCCGGTCTTGCACTGGGGCCCACCGTGAAGCGCTGCAGCGTGCGCAGCAGCGTTGTGCCGTGTTGAGCGGCTTCTGTCGTGGCGGCCGCTTTCTTGGAGGTGGCGTTCCGCTTACGGGAGCGGCGTTCCACTAGCTTGAATAGCTTCATGTTCTCAATGGGCGCGGAGTCCGCGCTATCAGGCGCTGGATTTGCTGCAACCTCGGACCAGGCCATGGCGTCCGGGTCGTAGCCACGTTTTAGGTTTTGAGAAGCCATCTTGCCGCGGGTGGGCGACTCTCTCGCGGCCGGGCGGCGGCGTAAGAGTTAGGCCTAGCGCCGCCGCCACGTTACCCAAGTGAGGATCGGCCCTAAAAGCCTAAATATTGCCTTCCTGTGTGCGAGCGGTATCCACATGCAGCTGTCGACTTCGCGAAGACAGACGCGGCTTTGTTGACGGGGCTATGGTCGAAGTTCCGTGGCTCCAGCCAAAAGTTGGCGGAGTCAATGCGCTGCCCGTCCTTTCGCTCCGTGGGCTCACAGCCCACCACCAGGGTAGGCGGCAGGAACGAGCGAGTTTTTACACCAAAACATACAGCAACCACTCCGATATCCTTTATGTCGACACGGGAAAAAAATCGAATCCAGGATATTTCACGGCCGTCTCAGCCTATGAAGACGGCACAGTGGGGGCCGCCGCCACTATCCGAACTAATTCGTCTGCAGAGGCGGAAGGAGCCGCTATTGCACTTGCTCTGGCCCACTCGACAATTGACGAACATGTTACCGCAGTTTGCACAGATTCCCAGGCCGCGTACCGCCGCTATCTAAAGGGCGTGGTGACGCCGGCAACACACCGTATTCTTGCCACAGCCGAACGGTTACTCTGTCGTGGGTCCCTGGGCATGCCTCGATCCCCGGGGATGAGCGCGTTCATGCGCTGGCCCGAGAACTCTCCTCCCGGACCCCGGATGATCAGGTACCCAACCCTGCGCAAGAGGCCTCATCAGTCCTCTTTACATATCATCAAATCACCAAATTCTACCAACTCAGCCGCATGACACTGCATGAGTCCGTGTGCCAAGTAGAGTAGTCCTGTTTCGCACTAAAAGCAGATCCAGCTTACGGAGCGTGCACAGGATAACCACCTGATTCACCTCTGGGAAGCTCGCCGCAGCCTCACTAAACGATGGCGGCGGTAGAAACACAACCGTAAATTCCGCGCTCGCATCTCTGACCTCACCCAGCAAACTGCCGAGTAAGCTGCCCAACTCGCCGACACTAACTGGGTAGATCGATGCAACAGCGCAGCAAGACAGATGTCCAGCCGCAACACTTGGCGGCTCTTTAGGAGTTTCATAGACCCTACACAAACACGCTCCGAGACCCAGAAACACCTCAACCGCGCGATACACAACTTTCAAGGAAACGCGAAGCAGATAGAGAACGCCTTGCGCTCACTATACCTCATTCAGGATCAAGACCCGCACTGTAAGGATTATTCGTATGCAGGCTGCGATAATCCGGAACTGAATCCACTTTTCCAGCTTCACGACCTTCGCGGGGCTCTTACCAAAATGCGCAGGGGGACGGCGCCTGGGAGGGATAAGGTCACAATCAAATTATTGACGAACCTTCCTGATCGGGCATACGAAACCCTACTCGAATATATCAAGGCCATTTGGATCGGGGACACTTCGTTGCCACCGGATTGGAAGACATCATTGGTAACCTTTCTCCAGAAGGCGGGGAAACCGGTAAACACAGGCAACCCCCGGGCCATCTCCCGCACTTCATGCCTAGGAAACGAAGGTCCGTGACCGCCTCTCGGAATATCTCGAGAGCAAGAACACCTTCGCCGACACTATGTTCAGTTTCCGACCCAATACGTCCACACAAGACATCCTTTTACAGCTTCATCACGAGGTTCCCGAACCCATAGAACACCCACACAACGACAAAATAGTCCTAGCACTCGATCTCTAGGGTGCGTTTGACAATGTTAAACATGGCGCCATACTAAAGCACCTTAGCGAGACCAACTGTGGCCTTCGTACATTCAACTACATCGAAGATTTTTTAGCAGACCGCTTGGCCTATATACGTGTACAAGAGGCCGAGTACGACCCGTTTAAGATGGGAACGCGGGGCACACCACAAGGCGCTGTGTTGTCCCGGCTTCTCTTTAACATTGCTATGATGCATCTCCCGGCACAGCTGGCGGGTGTCGGCGGTGTTCAGCATGCGCTGTATGCCGATGACATCACCATCTGGGTCACTACGGGAAACACAGGAGAGATGGAGGAATGCCTGCAAGCAGCGGCGAGCATAGTTGACCACTATGCCACGTACTGCGGTCTCCAGTGCTCCCCGTCCAAGTCTGAATTTGTGCATATTCGACCTTTCCCGAAATGCAAAATCCCCGTTCAGCTTTCAAACGCAAGCGGCCCCATCCGTGAAGCGAAGGAGCTACGAATACTCGGTCTCTTCATTAATCAACATTGTAAGGCAGACACAACTCTTCCCAAACTCCGGACGAGAACCGGCGTATTCAACATGGTATGGCCGACGGCCTAACTTTTAGAGCTCGCAGTGCAACACAAGCAGAAGAGGTCGCGATTGCTATCGCGGCCTCACATTCCAATTCAAAATACATAATCACCGACTCGCGAGGGGCCTGTCGGAACGTCGAACAAGGCTGCACTCCCTTCCTAGCCTATCGAATATATCAAAATTGCATACGGGATACGGACCCCGCACACCGTTACCTCATATGGGCCCCTGCTCATCAGGGGTTGGCAGGAAACGAGGCAGCAGACGCAGCCGCCCGCGCGCTCTCTCACCGGGCTGTTTTCTCCTCCCCATCCGATCAGGAACCCGATTTTAATCCGGTCTATACATTCAAAGATATTACAACATATTATCAAAATTGTCATCGCCTTTACCCTAGCCCATGTAAAGGCCTGAAGAAGGCGGATGAGCGGCTCCTTCTCCGCCTTCTCACCAATACTTTGCTGTGCCCGGCAGCGCTAAAACATTTTGACCCCTCCTTTAGCGGCAGCTGCCCACACTGTAGTGCAGTGTCTTCTGACACTTATCACATGGTGTGGACCTGCCCCTCCAACCCCGCTATTCCCCCCATCCCCAACCCAACCCGGGAGGACTGGGAGGCGACCCTGCTCGGCTGCCACGACTTACAGGCCCAACAAGCCTTAGTCGGGCGCGCCCGGGCGGCGGCAACCGCCACTGGGGTCCCATACTAGGGACCTCCACCTAGTGTTTGTAAGGATCGGTCCCTTACGGGCTGATCCAAACATACCTCCAGTTCATTCGAAATAAATGTTTTCACCACCACCACCACCCAAACTCCGCAAAGTCGGCGACCAGGTGGGCCGAATGGTTTGCCACGTTTCCAACAAGCGAGGAGGGTTGCGAAGTAAGGATGCGATGCGGCTCGCGCATGCCTTCATAACTAGTCGAGTACTGTACTCGCCTCCTTACCCGCCGCTTACGGAAACATGACGAGGATCACTTGGAGATTGTATTCCGCAAAATTTCAAGACAGCCCTCGACCTCCCGATCTCCACTTCCAACGTTGAGGGTGGTGAATACCTATAGAAAACTTCGCGAGGTGCATCTCGTTAACCAATACACGTGTCTCGCCCAGACCGTGTCCGGTCGCCGCCTCTTGGACAGGTTACATATGAGACATGATCACAATATCATGGAACGGATGCGAGTGCCCGAATTGTGGAGACGCGCCCTCTACGTTCGACCCCTTCCGACTAAGATGAACAAGGAGGACCATAATGGCCGGCGCCAGGCGCGGGCGGATGCCCTGCACCGCCACTATGGCTCAAAGACATTGGAGGCCCCTACTGCTCCAGGGGGGAACGGTACACGGCGGCAGTCATACACGAGGCAAAACAGGTGGACGGCCTCTCGTTCAGAGCGCCCAACTCAACGCATGCGGAGGAGGTGGCGATCGCCCTCGCAGCCTCCCATCCCGACTCTAAATTCATCCTCACAGATTCTCGCGGAGCCTGTCGTAACTTTGAGTTCGGTTGGATCACTCCACTCGCTCACCAAATTTTACACCACAGTGCTCGCGACGGCGATCCAACTCATCGCTCAATCACATGGGTGCCCGGCCACGAAGGCATGCCAGGTAACGAAGCCGCCCATAAGGCAGCCCGCGCACTCACTCACCGGGCACCAGGCATCCCTTGGGAGGACCTTAACCCAGATCACAGCCCTCTTCTTTCTTTTAAAGACATTGCGCACTATCGTGTCGAACACCGGCGATACCCAGTTCCTATGAAAGTACTGGGTAAAACTGGCGAACGAATTCTCCTCAGGCTCTTTACAAACACCCTGCTGTGCCCGGTGGTTGGCAAGCACTTTAATCCTTCTTTTGATGGCCGCTGCTCATTCTGTGGGGAGATGGCCGACACCTTCTTCATGGTTTGGGCATGCAGAAAAATCCTTCTCTCCCCCCCATCACCCCTTCCCCTAGCCGAGAGGACTTTGAGGCGGCCCTACTCAGCTGCCAGGAACTATCGGCCCAACAGGCCCTGGTTCGGCGCACTTGTGTAGCGGTGTTTACAAACGGGATCCCGGAATGAGGGACTCCGCCCAGTATTGTAAGGGTTGAGACCCACTAGGGGCCGCTCCCCGAGCACCTCTCTCTAAAATACTAAATAAATGCTTTTCACCACCCCCACCATGACAATGCACCACCCCATAGTAGCTTGTCGCCCTTATCCAGCGCCACATGGCGACAGTTAGACAGTCTGCTTTATTTCCCCCCTCCATCTCTAATGCTTTCACCCCACCTTTCCTCCTGATTGTAACACCTGTGGCCTGCCCAGATCCACATTTTTCCACTACCTTTGGGAATAACATAAACACTTGAGTGCAGTACGGTCGTGCGGGGACCCTGGGGCGTGCCCCGAATTCCTGTTGAAATAAAGTTTTCTCTCTCTCTCTCTCCTTCCCCAAAGGCAGTACCCCCATCCCCAATCCCACTCTTTCTTCCTGGGAGGCTGCTTTACGGACCGGTCAGCCCGCCAGCCAAAAATGGCTGGTGGATCGGGCTTTACGTGAAACACAAGCTCGTAGACTTTACCCGCATAGCATGGTAGGATTTCGCCCCCATCTATCCGTACAGGACGCTATGCTGCAACTCTCACACGACATTTTCGACCCGCTTCTTCCGGGTCACACCAAGGCAGTCTTAGCTTTGGATCTCTCCAAAGCTTTTGATCGCATTGAACATCAGGCGATCATGACTGCTCTATCCCCCTTGAATGTGGGTGTGCGCACGTATGCCTACATTCAAGCATTCCTCACTGACCGCACAGCTGAGATACACTTCGGCCCTCTGTCTTCCCCCTCCTACACTCTTCAAAGTATCGGCACCCCTCAAGGGTCCGTCCTTTCCCCCTTTCTCTTTAACATTACCCTCATCCCCCTCGCCCGAAAATTGGCCACTATTCCCCACCTGAAGCACACTCTCTATGCCGACGATATCACCCTGTGGACCACTCACGGCAGTGACGGAGACATAGAGAACACCTTACAGGAAGCAGCCACCCTCACCCAAAATTACGCACGGACCATCGGACTGTCTTGCTCCACAGAGAAGTCCGAACTCTTCCTCATCCGGCCTAAGAACCACCGCTGCCCCCGCTCCCCCATTGCCATTGAACTGAATGGTGACCCGGTACCTGAGGTTGGAACCCTCCGTGTATTGGGCCTGCACATCCAGAACGATGGCAAAAACACCACCACCCTCAAGAAACTCAAGCAGGTTGTAGGCGCGATATCGCACCTCATCTGCAGGGTTTCGGGACGTCATAGAGGCATGAAGGAGCGCGACCTATGTCGCCTAATTCATGCCTTTGTCTTCAGCCGTGTGCTGTACACTACCCCATACTTACACCTATCCAAACATGACATAAACGCTTTGGATGCTTTGATTCGCAAGGCATTCAAGGTAGCACTTCACCTTCCCCTCAACACACCCACAGACAGATTACTAGGCCTGGGCCTCCACAATACGATCGGGGAGCTGGTGGACGCCCACCGACAGGCCCAATACATCAGGCTCACACAAACCTCCACAGGTCGGTATATCCTGGACACCCTCGGAATCAAAATACCGGCCAACGACCCAACCCTCCTCGCCATCCCACGATCCCTTCACCGAGAGCTCCTCATCAGGCCGCTCCCGAGGAATATGCACCCGTCCCACAATGAGCAGCGCCGCAGAGCCCGTGCGAAGGCACTTTATCGAGCGTAAGGCCCCCAGCCGGACGCCGTGTGGGTGGACGCTGCCTGCACGGGTGATGAAGCGACAGCAGCTGTGGTGGACTCCTCTTTATCCGCCCTCCTCACACTATCTCTCCCTCCAGACACGTCCCCAGAGGCTGCAGAGGAAGCCGCCATTGCCCTTGGTATAACCCGCACGGAAGCCCGGTACATTTTAAGCGATTCTAAAACTGCGATTCTAAATTTTGCTCGAGGCCGAGTCCATGTCCCTGCTTTTGGGATACTGGACTCGCCCGATGCCCCCCCGCCCCGCGAAGTGGAGCTGTTATGGGTGCCCGCGCACTCCTGGAATCCCGGAAAAGAGGCCGCCAACCTTTTAGCCCGAGGTTCTTTAAACCGGGCTCAGGTGGCCTCTGATCGGGGATTCACGAAGGAGCGCACGCACTCATTCAGTGAGCTGACCCAGGCGCACAGAGCCTTACGCCAGCTCTACACCCCGCCCCACCCCTCCCTAGATAACAAACACGCAACACTCTGGCGCAGACTACAGACACACACACTCCCTTCACCCCTTACCCTAGCCCATCATCATCCCTCCATCCCCACTCCGGCATGCACTCTATGCCCAGAACCCTTCGCGTCTTCCCTCCACATCATTTCCCTCTGCCCGGCGGACCGTCCCCCGCGGGACCTAGAGAACCTCAAGACCTGGGAGGACTGGGAGACCCTGCTGCGCTCGGAGGACCCGGCCGTGCAGACCATCGCCACCGGCCGTGCTGCCAGTGTTATGGACCTTCGGAACATAAACACTTGAGTGCAGTGGGGTCGTGCGGGGACCCTGGGGCGTGCCCGGAATTCCTCTGTAAATAAAGTTTTCTCTCTCTCTCTCTCTAGACTCCTGGACCAGAAGGGGACCACCCTAGAAGATATTTTTTTCAAAGCGGAAGCCTTTAATACCTCATTGTTGTAAGCAGGAGTTGTCGTCAGAAATGTCACCCTTTTCAATTGGTCGAAACGGTCGTGATGTCACAGTGCGCCAATTTCAAACGGGCGGAATTGTACTTTGGCGGGATATACCAAAGCAACTCCGAAAGGGAACCTGCTCTGGCAAATCATACAGTCACTAGGGCTCACAACGCTAAACAACCCGAGCGACCACACACGCATGGGTAACAGTGTATGTGTAGACACATCTCCTGACTTATCCCTCTCTAAAAACGTCAAGGACGCAAAGTGGGTCAACACCGGGCAAAACCTTGGTAGTGATCGCTTCATCCTTAGCATCACCTGTCCCACGACAAAACTTAAAAACAAAGCAAAAGAAATACGAACCACGGATTGGGACAAGTTCAGGCAACTTCGCGACAAAACAGCTCCAAAGGAGGTCTCTAACCTTAGCGACTGGGTTATCTCCCTGAATGAGGATGTCAGCTCCACTAGCGTTGAGGTGCCACTTGAGAAGGAGGAGCAGATTGCAGACTCAAAGCTGTTACACCTGTGGCAGGCACAAAAAGGCCTCCAAAAACTCTGGAAGAAGCAAAAACACAACAAGCGACTACGCAAAAAGATAGCTGAAATCGAAAGGCGAATCGAGGAACATACACTTACTCTCCAAACACAACAATGGAACCAAATATGTGAAAGCGTCAGGACAGCTCGGAAATAAGAAGACATGGCATCTTCTAAGACACCTGCTCGACCCAGAACAAACACGTCCCGTGCAACAAAGTCAGCTGTACAGACTTATACATAAATATGAGGGTACAACTGAAGACCTAATCAAAGAGCTAGCAGGACGTTATCTAAACACGGATGATGGTGCCACACAACCAGACTACCGGGGGACTCCTAATCCAAATTTAGACGCCGACATCACAGACGCAGAGGTGTGGTACGCAATTGGAAAACTACGGACAACATCTGCGGCAGGACCAAACAAAGTAACAAATAAGACTCTCAGGAACTTAGACGCAACGTCGATCGCGGCGGTTAAAGACCTTATGAACAAATACTGGCATGCAGGCAACATACCACCAGAGTGGAAACACGCGAAAATCACTTTTATTCCTAAAGCGGGTAAGAAACTCAGCACTGAGAATCTACGCCCAATTTCATTAACATCATGCCTTGGCAAACTCATGGAGCATGTCATCCTCAATAGGCTCCAAAACTATGCGGAGGACATGAACCTCCTACCTGAAACAATGTTAGGATTCAGAGCCCAACTATCTACCCAGGACATACTCTTGCAGCTTAACAAGGACATAATTGAAGCTGACGAGGGAACAGGAACGAAAGCAATATTGGGTTTAGACCTTGTTAAAGCTTTCGACAACGTCACCCACAAAGCCATTTTGACAAACTTGTCAGAAATCAACCCCGGAGAAAGGACGTACAACTACATCCGATCCTTCCTCACTAACAGAACAGCAGTGATAACGGTCGGAACAATAGAGTCTGCCCCAATCACACTAGGAAGTAAAGGAACGCCACAGGGCTCCGTCCTGTCCCCTTTCCTTTTTAACCTCTCCCTCATCAAAATTCCCCCCAAACTGGCACAAATACCAGACCTACATCACACGTTCTATGCAGATGACATCACACTTTGGGTAACCAAAGGATGCGAAGGCTACATAGAAGACACACTCCAAGCAGCAGTGGACATCATTGAGGCATGCGCATGGGAATCCGGCCTCACTTGTTCTGAGCAAAAATCTGAACTCTTCGTGATCCGTCGTAAACAAAGAGGTAGGCGTACCATGACATCCCCCCCGCAAATAAACGTCTATGTTAATGGACGATCTGTCAAAGAGGTACAGACCATGAGAATACTGGGGTTGTATTTACAAACAAATGGAAAGAATACTGACACACTCACTAAGCTAAAACGCACGGTAGAAGCGACGGCGCGATTAATCCGCCGCATAGCTAACCGCAGACAAGGGTTGAGGGAAAGAGATTTATGCCGCCTAGTGCAGGCCTTTGTGCTAAGCAGGATACTCTATGCCACCCCTTATCTCAAATTTTCGAAAGGAGAAAAGGACAAATTGGATAGCATGATACGGCAGGCCTATAAGGCTGCGTTAGGACTCCCACTAAATGCCTCAACCGAAAGGCTTATGAGGTTAGGAATACATAACACCTACAATGAACTGAAAGAAGCCAATTTAATGGCTCAAACAGCGCGATTAGCTAATTCCAGAACTGGCAGGAGTATTCTTACCAGGCTCGGAATTAACTTTCAACCTACGAATAACGATGCTAAAGTAGACTTACCCCGCGACTATAGGACGGCTTTACTAATCAAACCACTCCCCAAAAACATGCACCCCTTACACCATGAGGGTAGAAGAGAAGCACGAGCCAAAGCCTTACATAAGAAATACAGACAGTGCGCTGCAACACTTTATGTAGATGCGGCAGAATACAAAAATACCAATGCCTTTGCAATTGTGGTTGTGAACGAGAATGGTGACCACATCGTCTCGGCGACAATCAAAACGAAATCCTCTGAAACGGCAGAAGAGGCGGCTATAGCCCTCGCCCTAGCACATACCCAAGGGAGCATCATCCTCAGCGATTCCAAAATGGGTATCAATAATTTCGCTAAAGGGCGAATTACAAACACCTCCCTTAGAATCCTTAACGCAACCAAATTCTCACCAAATTATTCCGAATTGATATGGGTCCCAGCCCATTCGGGGAATCCGGGGAACGAGGCAGCCCACAATAAAGCCCGAGGTTTCGTCGACCGGGCAGTGGATGAGTCTTGCTCCCTGAATTTCACGAAGGACTCAATGATCACATATCATGATCTCACCAATCATTTTAAATTAGAGAGGAGAATTTTCCCCCCTCCAGACAAAAGACTTACTAAAGAACAAGAGGTTACGTGGCGTCGTCTACAACGAGATCGATACGCACCCCATCACTCCTCGCGCACATTTATCCAGACCTTTACAACCCAAACTGCAAACACTGTGGCCAACGTGCTACCTACGATCACATCCTGTGGGACTGCAAAATAGAGCCACCTCCGGGTGATCTAGTTACAGCTCCTTCTCTCGAGCGGTGGGAGACCGTGCTGGCTAGCTCTGACCCCAGAACGCAAGTTTTGGCGGTGGAGTGGGCTGACAAAGTCGTCGAGGGCTATGTACTCTCGACCACTTAACGCGACCTCTTGCCAAGCTCTTCCCGGCGAATAAAATGTTTTACAATCAATCAATGGTAACCATGAAACCAGTTAAAGGGACGGTATAGTGATGAGCAAAGTAAGTGGGACTGAGTTTAGTACATTGCTTAATTAACCAATTAGCCTAATTAACGATTCCAGTCAGCCCAGATAAATAAATAAAACCGAGTAGGAAATTGGTCGAGTTGGGGAATCGAACCAAGGTCTCCGGAATGCGAGACGAGGACGGTTATCACTTCGCCATGCCAGCTGCTGGAATGAGGGACTCCGCCTAGTATTGTAAGGGGTGAGACCCATTAGGGGCCTCTCCCCGAGCACCTCTCTGTAAATTACTAAAAAATTCAGGGGGCACTTCGACTGTCTAAAGTGCGTAGAGGCGAAAGCGTTTTCCGCACTACTTTCGCTGCTTCTGTGGCATTGGTGGCGTCACATCTAAATGAGTGCTAATTGCTAAGTGATGACAAATCACTAATTAATGGTTAATTACTGATTAATGCATGAATACTCATTAACTATTAATTAATGACGCCTTAGCTTCGCCTTTAGGAGTGGAACGCGACAGCGTGTTGTAGCGCTGCCAGGGAGTCCACGGAACGCCACCACACGTTCGGCGCGATGCCTTGCCCTTTGAACGCAACGCTTTTTGAGGAAAGGAACTGGCGCTGTAATTCTCTGTCATCGCGGTGGACACCTGAACCGCACCGTAGAGGAAGGGAGGAAGTGGGAGTGAAAGAAGACAAAGAGGGCCGTAACCTCGCCGGAAGGGAAGGGAGGAGGATGGGAGTGAGCGAAGACACCGTATTCACTAGACGCGTCTTTGTTCATTCCAAACCGTCGAGCTGGCATGGCGGAGTGGATAGCATGCTCGTCTCGCACTCCGAAGACCGGGGTTCGATTCCCGAGCTCGACCAATTTCCTACTCGGTTTTATTTATTTATATGGCCTGACTAGAAAAGTTAATTAGGCCAATTGGGTAATTAATCAATTAACTAAGCTCAGTCCCACTTGGAGCATCACTATATGATCCCTTCAATTGGTTGCATGGTTACTAGCCAAAGTAAAATTGGCCCCGTTTGAAATTCGCGCACTGTGACGTCACGACCGTTTCGACCAACTGAAAAGCGTGACATTTCTGTCGACAACTGGTGCTTGCAACGATGAGACATTAAAGGCTTTCGCCTTAATAAATGCTTTTCACCATCATGCCAGCACGATGATTTGGAATGAACAAAGGCCCGTCTAGTGAATACGGTATTCGTTCACTCCCACCTTCCTCCCTTCCCTTACGGCGAGGTTCAGGTGTCCACCGAGATATGCGAAACAGATACATTTCCTTTCCTCAAAAAAGTTTACCTACGAGCAAGGCGTACAGCCGAACGAGCGATGGCACTCTGTGGGCTCCCTGGCAACGTTGCAAGACGCTGTCGCGTACGACTCTTAGAGGCGAAGCTTAACATCTTAACCACACATCAGTGACACAAGCAGGAACACCGCGCTTAAGGCTTTCGCCTCACCGCACTTTAGGTCAACAAAGCCCCCCCTCTGAATTTTTTTTGTGTGTAATAAAGTTGTTTCCATCCATCCAAACAAAACACACCAGCACACAGTAACACACGCCGCCGGCATTTCCCTTAATGGGCTAGTACATCTTTCGTACAAATATTTAATGACGTGAACGTATACAATAGCGTTCGAGGAATTTGTGACATACATAACAAGCATACAGGTTAAAAATTTTCACTATTATTTTTTGTGCGAAGGAATGGTCAATGCACAGATAACATATTTGCGAAGTGAATGCAGCGTAAGCAAAGTACAAAAAATATTTTGGAGGTTTCACATTTTCTTAAGTTCTCCTATCATCTTCTGAACCAAAAACAAAACATTATTTTTGTGCCTGCTAGCATGGCATCACCGCAAGAAACTGTAGCAGAATGGTTCCGTAAGCGCGGTAGTTTCCTGTGAAACCCGCTTCATCGCCGCCAGCGGGGGCCGCGTGTCTGTGCGGCTCCTGCCGTATTGAGTGTGTGGTGCGCGGTGTCGGTGCGCGTTCATCGTATTTAGTGAGCGTGCTTCCTCCCGCGATGCCTGGACATTATGGACCCTTTGAACATTCTGTGCTGTGAATGATTTTGTGTGAACGGCGACAGCAGTCGCCGTCGTGTTCTTGTTTCATAGCTTGTTTGTACCGAGCGACACTAGTCGCTGCCTTGTTGTTTTTGTCTTTGTGAGGGACTATGGTCCCTTTGTATGAATAATCAGTCCAATAAACTTCTCTTCATGGATGCTACCTTTTTTTATGCAGTTTCGTCTGGAGTGTATTATCGTGATGTTCCCTTGCACCTTTTTAAACCATTTTTTCGCAAGTTATGTACGTGTACAGCAATAGGGAAGGAAGAGAAAACTTTATTTTACTCTAGTCCTTTTTCCTGCGGTTTGGGGGCATCTTCAGAGATGTTTTCTCCTTGAGTCTATCCCCAGGAGTCTTCTCTGTCGAAGTCGTCCGCCTCTAATCAATGGTCGGTTGCCCTCAGTCCAGGGCTCCGCTGGCCACTGCCGCCCGTGGAGCTCGCTGTACCAGACCTTGTTGGTCTTCACAACGGTCGCTGGACAGGAGAGTCTCCCGTTGCTCCGCACTCGGGTTTTGTATTTTGGGGACCACGTATATGTTTTGGTTATAGCAAGGGCAATGGCGGCTTCCTCTGCAGCCTCTGGGGACGTGTCTGGAGGGAGAGGTAGTGTGAGGAGGGCGGCGGTACATTTTAAGTGATTCTAAAACTGAGATTCTGAATTTTGCTCGAGGCCGAGTCCATGTCCCTGCTTTTCGCATACTGGACTCGCCCGATGCCCCACCGCCCCGCCAAGTGGAGCTGATATGGGTGCCCGCGCACTCCGGGAATCCCGGAAACGAGGCCGCCAACCTTTTAGCCCGAGGTTCTTTAAACCGGGCTCAGGTGGCCTCGGATCGGGGATTTACGAAGGATCGCATGCACTCATTCAGTGAGCTGACCCAGGCATACAGAGCCACTCGCCAGCTCTACCCCCCGCCCCACCCCACCCTAGATAACAGACACGCAACACTCTGGCGCAGATTACAAACACATACTCTCCCCTCGCCCCTTACCCTAACCCACTATCATCCCTCCTTCCCCACTCCTGCTTGCGCCATATGCCCAGAACCCTTCGCTTCTTCCCTCCACATCCTTTCCCTCTGCCCGGCGGACCCTCCCCCGCGGGACCTAGAGAACCTCAAGACCTGGGAGGACTGGGAGACCCTGCTGCGCTCGGAGGACCCGGCCGTGCAGACCTCGCCACCGGCCGTGCTGCCATTGTTATGGACCTTCGGAACATAAACACTTGAGTGCAGTGGGGTCGTGCGGGGACCCTGGGGCGTGCCCCGAATTCCTCTGTAAATAAAGTTTTCTCTCTTTATATATATATGTTTTGGCAGGCCCATGTGATGTGATAGAGAGTAGGTTTTTCGTCGCAGCAGGGACATTTTTCCGCGTATATCGTAGGGTGCATTTTGTTTAGTATGCGATGATTACGTTGCTTCTTAATGCGAAATTTGAACGCAGCTCATCAGCTGCTTAGCCTTTTGGTATATTGAGGCAAATAATACGAGCAAGAGAGAGAGAGATATTTTTTGTGAGATATTCCAGCGGCTAAAAAGACAGGGACGAAGGTGGACGAGACAGGACGAACGCTGGACTTCAACTGAGGTTTATTTCACAAACAGCTATAATATACAAAAGGGGGCGCAAGGAAAAGTAATCCGTGACAAGATTAACCCGTAATAAAAAAATAAATGCAGAAGGCGCCTGTGCCATGCCATTCATGTTTGCTACATCGGCGCACCTACTATTTATCGCCTACCTGGCTGAATCCACCCGTCTGCCTTCAGGTAATCTATTTCTTTTTTGCGTAGCGCCACAGAAGGGCTGCTGACGCAGTTTTTTAAGCATGAAATGCTTTTAGCCCCCGTTGTCGGCAGTGTGGTGACGTCACGCCGAGACCGAGAGCCATCATCCGGGCACTGAAATCCAGTCATCCGGGCACTGAAATCCAGATACACTGAAATCCAGTCATCCGGGCACTGAAATCCAGTCATCCGGGCTCTGAAACGAGAACATCCGGGCACCGTACGAGACTTAGCGAGATTTAACGAGACTCCGTAAGCCCTCCTACGCGACCGGCATGCAAGCGCTGGTTGGTCTCCAAACGAGACAAAAAATAACTGCTGCCAGTGCCTTCTCAATGTTTATCAAGATATCAGTGGAGCTGTGGGTTTGATAACGCACGGAATTATAATTTCCGATTTCTAATAACGCGTGCAAAAACCACATCAATTGCATGTTGCACTTCGTTGTCGTACGTGATCCGGGGGAGAAGCGCTGCGTTCAAAGGGCAAGGCATCGTGCCGAACGGGTGGTGGCGTTCCTCCCTTCCTTTACGGTGCGGTTCGGGTGTCCACCGAGATGGCAGAGAATTACTGCGCCATTTCCTTTCCTCAAAAAACCTTGCGTTCAAATGACAAGGCATCGCGCTGAACGGGTGGTGGCGTTCCTCCCTTCCTGTACGGTGCGGTTCGGGTGTCCACCGAGATGACATTAGGCCCGTAAACATTTCATGCTTACTCTACTCTCGGTTACGGGAGAGGCAGAGATTTTGTTTTTATCATTGAAATTACTGAACGCTTCAAAAATTTCTCGGCTCTTTTCAGTCTTAAACTGGCGCTCTACACTTTTCCTTTCTAAAAAATCTCTGCCTCTCCCGTAAACGAGAGTAGAGTAAGCACGAAATGTTTACGGGCCTAATGTCATCTCGGTGGACACCCGAACCGCACCGTAAAGGAAGGGAGAAACACCACCACCCGTTCGGCGCGATGCCTTGCCCTTTGAACGCAGCGCTTCTCCCCCGGATCACGTATGACAACGAAGTGTAACGTGGCATTTATGTGCTCTTTGCACGCGTTATTAGAAATCGGAAATGATAATTCCGTGCATTATCAAACCCACAGCTCCACTGATATCTTGATAAACATTGAGAAGGCACTGGCAGCAGTTATTTTTTGTCTCGTTTGGAGACCAACCGGCGCTTGCATGCCGGTCGCGTAGGAGGGCTTAGAGAGTCGTTAAATCTCGTTAAGTCTCGTACGGTGCCCGGATGTTCTCGTTTCAGAGCCCGGATGACTGGAATTCAGTGCCAGGATGAGTGGATTTCAGTGCCCGGATGACTGGAATTCAGTGCCCGGATGAGTGGATTTCAGTGCCCGGATGATGGCTCTCGGTCTTGGCGTGACGTCACCACACTGCCGACAACGGCAGCTAAAAGCATTTCATGCTTAAAATTCTCTGCCTCTCTCGTAACCGAGAGTAGAGTAAGCATGAAATGTTTACGGGCCTAATGTCATCTCGGTGGACACCCAAACCGCACCGTACAGGAAGGGAGGAACGCCACCACCCGTTCAGCGCGATGCCTTGCCATTTGAACGCAAGGTTTTAAGCATGAAATGCTTTTAGCCCCCGTTGTCGGCAGTGTGGTGACGTCACGCCGAGACCGAGAGCCATCATCCGGGCACTGAAATCCAGTCATCCGGGCACTGAATTCCAGTTATCCGGGCACTGAATTCGTTATCCGGGAACTGAAATCCACTCATCCGGGCACTGAAATCCACTCATCCGGGCACTGAAATCCAGTTATCCGGGCACTGAATTCCAGTTATCCGGGAACTGAAATCCACTCATCCGGGCTCTGAAACGAGAACATCCGGGCACCGTACGAGACTTAGCGAGATTTAACGAGACTCCGTAAGCCCTCCTACGCGACCGGCATGCAAGGGCTGGTTGGTCTCCAAACGAGACAAAAAATAACTGCTGCCAGTGCCTTCTCAATGTTTATCAAGATATCAGTGGAGCTGTGGGTTTGATAAAGCACGGAATTATAATTTCCGATTTCTAATAACGCGTGCAAAAACCACATAAATTGCATGTTGCACTTCGTTGTCGTACGTGATCCGGGGGAGAAGCGCTGCGTTCAAAGGGCAAGGCATCGTGCCGAACGGGTGGTGGCTTCCTCCCTTCCTTTACGGTGCGGTTCGGGTGTCCACCGAGATGGCACAGAATTACTGCGCCATTTGCTTTCCTCAAAAAACCTTGCGTTCAAATGACAAGGCATCGCGCTGAACGGGTGGTGGCGTTCCTCCCTTCCTGTACGGTGTGGTTCGGGTGTCCACCGAGATGACATTAGGCCCGTAAACATTTCATGCTTACTCTACTCTCGGTTACGGGAGAGGCAGAGATTTTTTAAGCATGAAATGCTTTTAGCCCCAGTTGTCGGCAGTGTGGTGACGTCACGCCGAGACCGAGAGCCATCATCCGGGCACTGAAATCCACTCATCCGGGCACTGAAATCCAGTCATCCGGGCACTGAAATCCAGTCATCCGGGCACTGAATTCCAGTCATCCGGGCTCTGAAACGAGAACATCCGGGCACCGTACGAGACTTAGCGAAATTTAACGAGACTCTGTAAGCCCTCCTACGCGACCGGCATGCAAGCGCCGGTTCGTCTCCAAACGAGACAAAAAATAACTGCTGCCAGTGCCTTCTCAATGTTTATCAAGATATCAGTGGAGCTGTGGGTTTGATAATGCATGGAATTATAATTTCCGATTTCTAATAAGGCGTGCAAAAAGCACATAAATGCCACGTTGCACTTCGTTGTCATACGTGATCCGGGGGAGAAGCGCTGCGTTCAAAGGTCAAGGCATCGCGCCGAACGGGTGGTGGCGTTCCTCTCTTCCTTTACGGTGCGGCTCGGGTGTCCACCGAGATGGCAGAGAATTACTGCGCCATTTCCTTTCCTCAGAAAACCTTGCGTTCAAATAGCAAGGCATCGCGCTGAACGGGTGGTGGCGTTCCTCCCTTCCTGTACGGTGCGGTTCGGGTGTCCACCGAGATGACATTAGGCCCGTAAACATTTCATGCTTACTCTACTCTCGTTTACGGGAGAGGCAGAGATTTTTTTTGAGGAAAGGAAATGGTTGAGTAATTCTCTGCCATCTCGGTGGACACCCGAACCGCACCGTAAAGGAAGGGAGGAACGCCACCACCCGTTCGGCGCGATGCCTTGCCCTTTGAACGCAGCGCTTCTCCCCCGGGCCCCTGTCCGCCTGCGCGGCTTTGCTTCGATGCGCGAAGCCCCTAAGAGATCACGTACGACAACCAAGTGTATCGTGGCATTTATGTGCTTTTTGCACGCGTTATTAGAAATCGGAAATTATAATTCCGTGCATTATCAAACGCACAGCGACTGATATCTTGATAAACATTGAGAAGGCACTGGCAGTAGTTATTTTTTGTGACTCCTTTGGAGACCAACCGGCGCTTGCATGCCGGTCGCGTAGGAGGGCTTACAGAGTTTCGTTAATTCTCGTTAAGTCTCGTACGGTGCCCGGATGTTCTCGTTTCAGAGCCCGGATGACTGGAATTCAGTGCCCGGATGAGTGGATTTCAATGCCCGGATGAGTGGATCTCGATCTCGGCGTGACGTCACCACACTGCCGACAACGGGGGCTAAAAGCATTTCATGCTTAAAACGCCTTGCATGCTGGTTTGTGGAGCAACGGCGAATGTGTGAGCAATGCCTCTGTACAGGCAGTCTGTGGAAGTTCCAGCGCCTCCACGGTTATTGTGGTGCTCCCAGTGCATTGCGCGCCAACTGCGACAGCCATGACGTCAAACCAAGCGGAACAACCTTTTCGCTTGTATATCCAGGCTTAACCACACCTAGGCCACTGCCAAATTTTTAAGGAAACGATGCGCGCATAACAGGCTCCCTGGGTCAGTGGACGCCTGAATCGCGCTTATAGGTACGTGGGGTGATGTGAGAGATTTGTGGCCTTCATGCGTTAGCGTTGGCAACGTTGTTACAGAGACGCAGCACTGCTGCCATATGCGGCAGCGTTTATTGGGCGAGCGAACTCTCGCGATGCCACCTGTCAGGATGGCAGGGTGGGTGCGCTGCCTATCCAGTCTCTGGAACGCACTCAAATTTACAGAAGCCAAGCCGCTTATAGTTGTCCGATACGCTATAGCTTTCGCTCTGTAAACAGGTTCAGCACTAGTTGAACCGCAGCTAACTTTAAAGCAAAAAGTTTCACTACGAGGGTCGGAGCCGTGCTTCAGGTATGCCGTGAAACCAAATGGCGAGTTTTGCGCATGCGCGAAACCGAGTGACGTCACGCGCGGCGCAGGTGGCCGCAGCCATCGCCGCCGCCGACTCCACCCCTACCTTTTGGCGCAGCCGCACGCTACTGAGGATTTGCGCCGCCTCCTCACCGCCGCTACTACTGCACGCTCGCTCCTCACTCCGCTCGCACCCTCGCCACCGTGGCGCGGCTACGGCGGCTTATCTGTTTTTTCGCCAGCGTCCGCTTCGGCGGCCGTGGTTGTTGCTGCGACGCGCGTCTTTTCTTTCCTTTTCCTCTTTCCTTTGATCTTTTAACTCTACTCTCTCTGCACGTGGCAGCGGTGTTGGCTCGGCTGGAGCCAGTTGGCAGGCCCAGGCACTTTCCTTTTCATTCTTCTCTCAGTCGCAACAACAACTCGCCACCATTTGCCCTTTCGTTGCCGCCACGTGTTTACGACAGTTACTACGCTTTGTTGTTGCGAATGAGAGAAGAATGAAAAAGAAATTGCATGGGCCTGCCAACTGGCTCATGCCGAGCCACCACCTCTGCCACGTGCAGATAGAGGAGAGTTAGAAGATAAGAGGAAAGGGTGAAAGAAAAGACGCGCGTCGCAGCAACAACCGCGTCCGCCGAAGCGGACGCTGGCTGAAAAAACAGGTAAGCGGCCGTAGCCGCGATTCGTCACGACCTCCTCGAGTTACTACGCATGCCGAAGGAGGGCTAAATAATGCGCTTGGCTACACCGTTCTCGTGGTGGGGTATCTGTTCTCGCTTCGGCGAGCGCGGCTTCGGCCGCTTATCTCTCTTTTCAGTAGCGTCCGCTCCGGCGGATGCAGTTGTTGCTGCGACGCGCGTCTTTTCTTTCCTTTTTCTCTTTCCTCTCATCTATTAACCCTCCTCTATCTACACGTGGCAGCGGTGGTGGCTTGGCTCGAGCCAGTAGGCAGGCCCGTGCCATTTTCTTTTCATCCTTCTCTCAGTCACAACAACACCGTTCTCGTGGTGCTCCCAGTGCATTGTGCGCTAACTGCGACAGCCACGACGTCAAAGAAAGCATAACTGCAGCTTTTCGCTTGTATATCCAGGCTTAACAAGAGATAAGCCACTGCAATTTTTATGCGAAGCATACTACTTTAGCTACCACTTCAGCCCTTCATCGTGGTTATGCGCCTCCAAATCACGTGATACATGACGTCACACCACGTGACACGATGACGTCACGACAGTGGAGAAACGGGGGCCCACCTCGCGCCGTCGCTGTGGTTGTGCGCCTCCAAATCACGTGACACGATGATGTCACACCACGTGACACGATGACGTCACGGCAGTGGAGAAACCGGGGCCCACCTCGGGCCGTCGCTGTGGTTGTGCGCCTCCAAATCACGTGATACATGACGTCACACCACGTGACACGATGACGTCACGACAGTGGAGGAACGGGGTCCACCTCGCGCCGTCGCTGTGGTTGTGTACCTCCAAATCACGTGATACATGACGTCACACCACGTGACACGATGACGTCACGACAGTGGAGAAACGGGGGCCCACCTCGCGCCGTCGCTGTGGTTGTGCGCCTCCAAATTACGCGACACGATGATGCTTCGCATTCTCCAGGGTTAACCAAGTTAAGCCTCAGCCATTTTTTTAATGCGAAGCATACTAAAATAGCCCAACCCAGCTCCTCGAGCGCGGCGGTGTCGTTACCATTGACCTTTCGTGACCTCCATGTCATACCACGTGATGCGTACCAAGCGCAATTTCATCGCCTCACCCGCCGACAGTGGGACTCCCTTGATTCAATCAATCGGGAGGCTATGCGCACCATAACTTATCTTCCGCGTATCACACCCATACCCATTCTGCAAGAGTACGCTCAACTTAATACATTGAGTGAACTTATCGACCAGCGTGAGGCAAACAGAGCACGCAAGATGTCGCTTCAGCTTCATCGTTTACAGACTCTTCCTCCATGGTCATACTGTCAGCTCACAGACAATCGCCCCTCTGCTTCGACGCCGATATCAGCCGCCCATCTTCCTTCAGGGTGCATAATATACACCGATGCATCACACACAGCAGTGCAGGGAGTTACTGCAGTTTACAGTCCCTCACATCCTCATCTCAACTCCCGCGCTACATATAGCACGGATACTTGCTCCCCCCTGGCCTTGGAGCTTCAGGCGATACACAATGCCATTGCTTCCCTTCCACTCGTACCTACTTTCGATATTGTACACATTTACACCGACTCCCTTGCCGCCCTTAAGCAGCTTAAGGCTGTCCGGCGCACATTCCAAGTTACACAATCCATTCACCAACTTTGCACAAAATACCCCTGTCCTGTGCGTATACACAGGATTCGCGGGCATGCCCAGGATCCGCATAATATTCATGTGGATGCAATGACACACCTTGACACATCCGATATCCCGCCACCTTCCCCTCTTCCCTCAGATCCGTTCCTGTCCCATGTTTCCGAGAAACAGTCTTTGCGTCAGCGAACACGCGCTCTAATTCCTCCGTGTTCGTACCCTCTCCCCCGGAGTCTCACTCGGGAGGAGGAGGTATATGTGCGCCGGATTCGGACAGGAGCGGCTCTGACTCCTCCTGTGCGTCATCGGTGGCGTGACAAACGTTACGAAGTGACAGACAAGTGTCCCCATTGTGGTGCTGCGCCCGACCAGTGTGATGAAAAACACTTGCTGTGGACTTGCCCGGCTACAGCTTCCGTGAGACGACGTTTACTAAGAAAGGTTGGCCTGCGATGGGACGTTGCAGACGACTATACCAAGTGGACTCTAGATAATCGCTATATCACGAACTTCTGCCGCTTTTTAAGCGAGGCTTGTTTGCACTCCTTTTTATAACTTTCTTTCCTTTTTCATTATGCCTGATGGCAAACAGCTCGAATAAATAAAAAAAAAATCTCTGCCTCTCCCGTAAACGAGAGTAGAGTAAGCATGAAATGTTTACGGGCCTAATGTCATCTCGGTGGACACCCGAACCGCACCGTACAGGAAGGGAGGAACGCCACCACCCGTTCAGCGCGATGCCTTGCTATTTGAACGCAAGGTTTTCTGAGGAAAGGAAATGGCGCAGTAATTCTCTGCCATCTCGGTGGACACCCGAGCCGCACCGTAAAGGAAGAGAGGAACGCCACCACCCGTTCGGCGCGATGCCTTGCCCTTTGAACGCAGCGCTTCTCCCCCGGATCACGTATGACAACGAAGTGTAACGTGGCATTTATGTGCTTTTTGCACGCCTTATTAGAAATCGGAAATTATAATTCCATGCATTATCAAACCCACAGCTCCACTGATATCTTGATAAACATTCAGAAGGCACTGGCAGCAGTTATTTTTTGTCTCGTTTGGAGACGAACCGGCGCTTGCATGCCGGTCGCGTAGGAGGGCTTACAGAGTCTCGTTAAATCGCTCTAAGTCTCGTACGGTGCCCGGATGTTCTCGTTTCAGAGCCCGGATGACTGGATTTCAGTGCCTGGATGAGTGGATTTCAGTGCCCGGATGAGTGGATTTCAGTGCCCGGATGATGGCTCTCGGTCTCGGCGTGACGTCACCACACTGCCGACAACGGGGGCTAAAAGCATTTCATGCTTAAAAAAAATCTCTGCCTCTCCCGTAAATGAGAGTAGAGTAAGCATGAAATGTTTACGGGCCTAATGTCATCTCGGTGGACACCCGAACCGCACCGTACAGGAAGGGAGGAACGCCACCACCCGTTCAGCGCGATGCCTTGCCATTTGAACGCAAGGTTTTTTGAGGAAAGGAAATGGCGCAGTAATTCTCTGCCATCTCGGTGGACACCCGAACCGCACCGTAAAGGAAGGGAGGAACGCCACCACCCGTTCGGCGCGATGCCTTGCCCTTTGAACGCAGCGCTTCTCCCCCGGATCACGTATGACAACGAAGTGTAACGTGGCATTTATGTGTTTTTTGCACGCGTTATTAGAAATCGGAAATTATAATTCCGTGCATTATCAAACCCACAGCTCCACTGATATCTCGATAAACATTGAGAAGGCACTGGCAGCAGTTATTTTTTGTCTCGTTTGGAGACCGACCGGCGCTTGCATGCCGGTCGCGTAGGAGGGCTTAGAGAGTCTCGTTAAATCTCGTTAAGCCTCGTACGGTGCCCGGATGTTCTCGTTTCAGAGCCCGGATGACTAGAATTCAGTGCCCGGATGAGTGGATTTCAGTGCCCGGATGACTGGAATTCAGTGCCCGGATGAGTCGAATTCAGTGCCCGGATGAGTGGATTTCAGTGCCCGGATGAGTGGATTTCAGTGCCCGGATGACTGGAATTCAGTGCCCGGATGAGTGGAATTCAGTGCCCGGATGAGTGGATTTCAGTGCCCGGATGATGGCTCTCGGTCTCGGCGTGACGTCACCACACTGCCGACAACGGGAGCTAAAAGCATTTCATGCTTAAAACGGGGGCCCAACTCGCGCCATCGCGCGAGGCGTCGTGACCAAGGATGACCACGTGGTGCGTGACGTCACAGCAGATGAGAAACGGGGGCCCAGCTCGCGCCGCCGCGCGAGGCGTCGCGACCAAGGAGGACCACGTGTCGCGTGACGAAACGACATAGGAGAAACGGGGAACCAGCTCGCGCCGTCGCGCGAGGCGTCGCGCCCAATGTGTTTCCTGCTTCTGCCGCTAGTTTCGCTGTAGTGAACATGTGATTCTGGAGCGGCGGTATACAAGGTGCGCCTGCCTCTGCTAGAGAGAGAGAGAGAGAGAAAACTTTATTTACAAAGGAATTCGGGGCACGCCCCAGGGTCCCCGCACGACCCCACTGCACTCAAGTGTTTATGTTCCTGAGGTCCATAACACTGGCAGCACGGCCGGTGGCGATGGTCTGCACGGCCGGGTCCTCCGAATGCAGCAGGGTCTCCCAGTCCTCCCAGGTCTTGAGGTTCTCTAGGTCCCGCGGGGGAGGGTCCGCCGGGCAGAGGGAAAGGATGTGGAGGGAAGAAGCGAAGGGTTCTGGGCATAGGGCGCAAGCAGGAGTGGGGAAGGAGGGATGATAGTGGGTTAGGGTAAGGGGCGAGGGGAGAGTATGTGTTTGTAATCTGCGCCAGAGTGTTGCGTGTCTGTTATCTAGGGAGGGGTGGGGCGGGGGGTAGAGCTGGCGAGAGGCTCTGTATGCCTGGGTCAGCTCACTGAATGGCGTACACGGGATAGAGATGCCTCCTGGAGACAGGGCTGCTCGTTGGAATGAGAAGCAAAAGTTGCGGCGTGCTACAGAGACCGATGAAGAGCGTGAAGAACGTCTAGCCAAGCGGCGTGCTCGATATGCAACTCGGCGACAATATGCTTCGCATCTGACTAGGCTTAACCTAAGCTAAGCCTCAGCCATTTTTTATGCGAAGCATATTACTAGAGCTACACTACAGCCCGTCGAGCGCGGCGGTGGAGCTACCATTGACCTTGAGCGTGACCACGTGACACCACGTGACAACATGACGTCACAGCAGTTGAGAGATGGGCTGCCGGCTCGCGCGGTCGGCCGCGGCGGTGGAGGCTTCACATCAGAGGCGCGGCGGCTCACCACGTGACAACATGACGTCACAGCAGAGGAGAGATGGGCTGCCGGCTCGCGCGGTCGGCCGCGGCGGTAGAGGCTCCACATCAGAGGCGCTGCAGCTGACCACGTGACGCTACAGCAGCGGTATAAAGCTGAGCTTGCCTCGCTCTCGGGCAGGGTATCTGTTCTTTCTTCGGCGAGCGCGGCTTCGGCCGCTTATCTGTTTTTTGAGCAGCGTCCGTTCCGGCGGACGCAGTTGTTGCTGCGACGCGCGTCTTTTATGCGAAGCATATTACAATAGGTAACCCAAGCCCTTCGTGAAGGTTACACGCCCTGCACACCACGTGACACAATGACGTCACGACAGATGAGAGACGGGGCTCCAACTCGTGCCGTCGCTGCGGTTGCACGCCGTGCAGACCACGTGGTATGGTGACGTCACACCACGTGACACAATGACGTCACGACAGATGAGAGACGGGGCTCCAACATGTGCCGTCGCTGCGGTTGCACGCCGGGCAGACCACGTGGTATGGTGACGTCACACCATGTGACACAATGACGTCACGACAGATGAGAGACGGGGCTCCAACTTGTGCCGTCGCTGCGGTTGCACGTCGTGTGAATCACGTGGTATGATGACGCCACACTCCCGCGCATTTCGAACGCGCGTTCACACTCGGTGTAGGTGAAACGCTCGCTCCACCGGGCAGGCGGACGCGGCTTCCGTGGCCATCCAGGCGCTCACCCAACGCGCCTCTAGGGGTTAGTCGGCGTTCCGCTGTAGCCATGCCGTCGTCTTCCCCCACGACGAAGGCTTCTATTGGTTGTATTAAAATGACCAAGTATTCAACCAAGGAAAGCCATGTATTTTTTTTTCTTTTTATTTGTTGCTTAGACATTTGCCTAAGAAGGGGCTTACCAAGCCAAGCCTTACCAAGCCTAGCCATCAATATGCTTCGCATCTGACTAGGCATAACCTTAGCTAAGCCTCAGCCACTTTTCTTTCCTTTTTTCTCTTTCCTCTGATCTTTTGACTCTCCTCTATCTGCACGAGGCAGCGGTGGTGGCTCGGCTTGAGCCAGTAGGCAGGCCCGTGCAATTTCCTCTTCATCTTTCTCTCAGTCACAACAACACAACACAACAACTCTCCGGGCACTTACGAGGCGGCCAGGTGTTGGGATGCCGCCTAGAAGCAGGGCTGATTTGAACGAGAAGCGAAAGCTTCAGCGTGCCACAGAGACCGATGAAGAGCGGGAAGAACGTCAACCAACGAAAGCAATGTATTACCAAGCCTAGCCATCAATATGCTTCGCATCTGACTAGGCTTAACCATAGCTAAGCCTCAGCCATTTTTTGTTCACTTCCACCTTCCTCCCTTCCCTTATTGTGCGGTTCAGATGTCCAGCGAGATATGTGACAGATACTGCGCCATTTCCTTTACTCAGAAACCAATTTACCAATTTGATTTACACACACTAACACACGCGGCGGCAGCGTTTCGATGGAGGCGAAACGCAAAAGGCGCCTGTGTGCTGTGCAATGTCAGAGCACGTTAAAGATCCCCAGGTGGTCGAAATTTCTCCGGAGCCCTCCACTATGGCACCTCTTTCTTATTTTCTTGTATTAGTCCCACCTTTATTACTTCCTTTCTGGCGCGGTTCAGGTGTCCACCGGGATATGCGAGACAGACACTGCGCCATTTCCATTCCCAGAAGCCCCGCCACGGTGGCTCAGTGGTTACGGCGCTCGGCTGCTGACCCGAAAGACGCCGGTTCGATCCCGACCGCGGCGGCTCAGTTTCGATGGAGGCGAAATTCTTGAGGCTGGTGTACTGGCTGATGTCAGTGCATGATAAAGAACCCCCAGTGGCAGAAATTTCCGGAGTCCTTCACTACGGCGTCACTCATAACCTGAGTCGCTTTGGAACGTTAAAACCCCAATAAATCAATAAAACCTTTCCCAGAAAAGCAATTTCTACTAACACACGCCACCGGGTTTTCTCGTAATGGGGCTAGTACGGCTTTAGCCCTAAAATTTAGCGAAGCGATCTTTCACACATGCGTTCGAGGAATTGGTGGGGCATGGGTGTGATGGGTCGTGCGGGGACCCTGGGGCGTGCCCCGAATTCCTTGTACAATAAAGTTTTTCTCTCTCTCTCTCTCGAGGAATTGGCGATATACATTTCAACCATACAGGTAACCAAATCTCAGTAATATTTTTTTTTTGAATGCATGGTCAAGCACTGCTAAGAGATTGGCGTAGCGAAAGGGTCGTGAAGCAGAGCTGCAAAATATTTTTTGAGGTTTAGCATTTTCGTAAATTCTGCTTTGATTTTTTGAACACAAAACTAAACATTGTTTTTGCACCTGCGAGCATGGCATTGGCGAAAGAAGTAATAGCAGAGCGGCTGCGAAGGCGCTCTATGGAACGTGCCGTTTTTCGTGTATGTATACACTTCTTGAAATGGTGTATTGAGTACCCTGTGACTTCCAATGATTTTCAAAACGAATGCAATCAAAACACAAGAGGGAGCAAAGAGTATAAGGCAGGGCAGGCCGTATTATCTCCTTCTGAAACGTGCAGTAAGCACGCGATTCTCGGCCTTTTCGGGAAGGGCAGGTACGCGTGTGCCAGGAAAAAAAGGAAGGAAGAATTGGCGGAGTTTGGCGCAGTTATACCGAGAACACATGCAAGAGCAGGTGTTAGTTATTAAACTCGAGGGGGTAATTAAGATCCGCCTGAAGAGCGTGACATGGTACCAGTAGACGGTGAACGCACATGTGCCGCCGCGGTGGCTCAGTGGTTATCGTGCTCGGCTGGTGACCCGAAAGACGCGGGTTCGTTCCCGGCTGCGGCGATCGAATTTCTATGGAGGCTAAATTCTAGAGGCCCGTGTACTGGGCGACGTCAGTGCACGTTAAAGAACCCCGGGTGGTCGAAATTTCCGGACCCCTTCACTGCGGCGTCCCTCATAGGGTGCGTCGCTTTGGGACGTTAAATCCTAATAAACCAAACCAAACTATTTCAAAAGACATAAAGCGCCGACGTGCATGCGTGGAAGCAAAAGGAAAAATATGTGAGATTACCCACGAAATGATAGATATGGTAGGAAATGCAAGGTCAAAAGCTTAAAGGGACAGTGAGGAGAGCACTATTAATATTTTCTTTATAGAAAAATCCGATAGTTCGGCATGTCATGGCTTTGTTGCCACTTTGCCGGCAGCGAAAGGTGCATTTATTTCCAAGAAATTTGGATTCGAAGTTGAAAAAGTTTTTCCCGCCGCTCTGATTCAAATTTGGGATTCTCCTATGACGACACAGGACTAAGTGACGCGAAACATGACGTGAACATGACGTAACGCAGACTTCGTGATTTCTGGCGGCCAGCAGTGCGGCCAGCCGAAACGAAAGCTACCGCCGGCCGCACGCTGAAGGCATCTATCGGCTATTGCGGCCGTCGCTACAGTCGCTTCGCTTACGTTTGCTCTGGCGTTTTGCCAGCGTTACGATGGATCTCATTCTCGAAGTTGTCAACGAAGTTCTCGCAAACAGACACCTTTAGCATACCTTGTTAACCTTGTTACCGCTAGCAGAATACCGGGAGCCCCCCTAACGCCGGTGAGCAGGCGCTGATTGGTGCCGATGCTTCAGGCGCGCGCGTAGCTGCTAGGCACGTGGCGCCATCTGGCGACGTCAAGGAGATTTGCGCATGCATTGGCTGCGCCTCTGTGATTTGTGGCTTCTCGGGTCCTAGAGTCGCTAGAACCATTGGTTCTAGCAACACTGCTTTGTCCTATGGCGTCATCACGCTTGTACTTGTGAGTTTGGCCTGTGGCGGCGATACCTGTATTTTGGTTCTTGCTCTTTTCTACGTTACAAGAGCTTTGTTGTCAGTATGAGTGGCGTTTTTGTAATCAGAGGCTGGTATTCTGCCGATACAAGCGAACATCAATTTCTCCTCAGTGTCCCTTTAATGAAAGAAAAATGCAAGATGCCAAGTTTGTGACAGAAAACTGCTTAGAGCATATCCAAAAAAGGCTCGAGTGATGGGCACTCTCCAGCATCCCTGCTGAGGCTATTCCAGGCGAATACTTGAAACAACAGTGTTCCGAAAAAGGCTTATAGCGTCTTAATATGATGCAATCACGTTGGGCACCGACAGTGATTTTTGTTGGTGTTGACTGCGATAACATTACCAGCGTTGGTTCTCAAAATAACTCTACACACTTCGTGTCTTTTAACGTAACGTGTGTAATTTTCCATTCCATACCTTCCAGCGCGGTTGCGTATTTTAGTTGAACCCTGTTCGTTAACGCCCACTTTTCTGCCCTACAGTTAAGTCTGGCAGGTTGCAGCTGTTATACACTTCTTTTTAGGCGGTATACAGCTAATCTCCTATTTATTATCCTCTATATCACATTCTTGACTTCACGTTATGTCACTCTAGTGGACCGGCTCTGCGGTCCAGTATCTGCCCTGAGTAGATGTGTTTATCTCTCCGAATACTTAGCCTAGTGCTAGCTTGTGCTCTCTTCCGAGGCAGATGGACATTACTGCAGTTTTCTGTATATTTTGTTTTCAGGGAAAATGTACGTCTTTGTCTGTGTAGGTCCTAAATGATCCCCTGCCAAGCGTCCCCTGCATTATTATGGAAAGCAATATAACCAGCGAATCGGAGTTTAGAAAGGCATTCTACAATTGACTTCATCCCCAACTGTTCCCTAACAAGTTCTCTGTCTTCTGTAAACAGGCGATAATTATTAGCAGTGAAATTGTTTCTCCCTGTGAGATATCCAGAGCAAAAGTTTACTTTGACGTAAAAAATTGAAAGACGCCTGTTCAATATTTAACCCTAAAGGATATACTGAAATGGCTCTTTAGTGCAGAGAAAACTAAGTTTCTAAAGTAGGTAGCGGAAGCGCATAAAGGAATTTGGGAATTCAGCACTTTAATTTGAATAATGGAATTTAGTTCATGCTCACATCACTGAATTATTATTCAACACTTTGGCTATGGATTGTCATCTTTTCGTGCACTCTCGGGAAACAAGCGTTTTTCCCTTGCGTCCTTGAAAAATTCTGTTTACTTGGCCTGCTCTCTTAGCGTTGCCTGATTTGCTGGTTTTTGTTTGTATCTTTGCTTATATTCGTAATCAACCTCAATGCATACACTGCACGACAGAAGTTTCTCTCTTATCCATCCAATTTACCCTTTCATATGTTTGTCTTTTCTGCGTAGTAATAATTGATTTCATTCTACTTCTATCTTTTTCTTTGAAAATTTCTCCGTCTCGAAAGTCAGCCATTCATTTACAAGCGTGTAAATGCTTATCGTGTCAATAAAGACTATTGAACAGCAAATATCTACAACATCAACATTTTTTCATGTCTTGTCCGCAGCAAAAGTCCTGGGCTGGACACACGGAGACCAATATGTCTCTTCCTGTTTTCATTGATGTTTTATGAAAGGAAATGGTTCAGCATCTGTCTGTCATACCTCGGAGGACACCCGAACCGTGCCGTTAGGAAAGGAAGGAGGGAGTTTAGAATTTTGTATTGCACTGTACAATATCACTCGACCTTCTGCTTGCTGGCGAGAGGCTTTGTACAGAGCTTCTCGCCAGCTCTCCCTTCACCCCTTAACCTAGCCCACTATCATCCCTCCTTCCCCACTCCGGCATGCACTCTATGCCCAGAACCCTTCGCGTCTTCACTCCACATCCTTTCCCTCTGCCCGGCGGACCCTCCCCCGCGGGACCTAGAGATCCTCAAGACCTGGGAGGACTGGGAGACCCTGCTGCGCTCGGAGGACCCGGCCGTGCAGACCATCGCCACCGGCCGTGCTGCCAGTGTTATGAACCTTAGGAACATAAACACTTGAGTGCAGTGGGGTCGTGCGGGGACCCTGGGGCGTGCCCCGAATTCCTGTTGGATTGGATTGGAAAACGTTTATTGTCAGCACTGAGCCCTAGTGGGCATTATACTAGGTGGCTTCGAACCCATGGCTCTTGGCGACCTTGTGAGCCCACTCAGTGGCCCGGACTTGCATCAACGGGTCTGAGCTGGCCAGGATAGCCTCCCACCGCTCTAGAGAAGGGACTGGTAGTAGGTCCGCCGGTGGCGGCGCCTTTTTGCAGCTCCATAAAATGTGGTCATATCCGGCTATCTCGCCGCATTGTTTGCAAGTAGTGTTATATTGTGTTGGATACATGTGTCACTCTCGACGGGCTAAAGAAGGCTCGCGTCTGGAGCCGACGCCACGTTACCTCCTGGCTTTTGTCGAGCTTTTTGTCTGGTGGCGGATAGATCCTCCTTTCCAGTTTAAACTGATTGGTGTATTCGTGAAATGATATGAATGCATCTCTCGTGAAATTTGGGGACTCAACCCGGCTCACTGCTCGGCTGACAAAACCTCGAGCTATACTGTGAGGCAACTCGTTTCCCCTGTTCCCTGAGTGTGCCGGCACCCATATTAGTTCCACCTCTCTTTGGTCCCAGTCTTTATCTCTTAGGATTCGTTCTGCCTCCTGGGAGATCATACCCCGCGCAAAATTGTTGATAGCCACCTTGGAGTCTCTAACTATGGTGACTGCTTTGGTGCTGGCCATTGCCATGGCGATAGCCGCCTCCTCCGCTGTCCCCGAGTTTTTTGTTTTGACCGAACCGGCCGTTAATGTTTCACCCGAGTCGTTCACGGCCACGACCACAAAGCAGTCGCCTCCTTCGTATTCCGCCGCGTCTACATAGGTTGTGTATTCCGAGCCTTCGAGTTTGGCTTCAAGGGCCTTTGCTCTGGCTCTCCTCCTGCCTTCGTGAAAAGCAGGGTGCATGTTTTTTGGAAGTGGTTTAATAGTGAGTAATTTTCTAACTTTGGTCTGTAATTTTGCCTGCGCGTTTCTTTCCGGAATTCTATCATGTAATCCTAGGTTTCTCAGGATCTTTCTCCCCGGGGGTGAGGTCGCTAGCCTCCTTAATTGCGCAAATATATGTGCCTCACATAGTTCCGTGGTGGTGTTGTAGATCCCCAGTTTAAGAAGTCTTTCCCTAGGAGTGTAGTGGGGCAGCCCCAATGCTGCTTTATATGCCTGCCTTGTGATCCTATCTATTTTGTTCTGTTCCGCCAACCCTAGCTTGAGGTAGGGAACGGCGTAAACTATTCTGCTTATCACGAAAGGCTGAACCATTCCGCAGAGATCTTTCTCTTTGACTCCCCGTCTTTTGTTAGCTATTCGCCTTATGAGCCTGATTGTCATGTTAATTGTGGACTTAAGCCTGTTTATTGTCTCTGTGTTCTTTCTATTGTCCTGTATTATAAGTCCTAGGACCCTGATTTTGTCAACTCTGGCTACCGGAGTCTCATTTACCAGTACGTGAATGTCTCCTGCGTTGGTATCGCGTTTCCTAGCCCCCCGGATCACCGGAAGTTCGGATTTGCTTGGCGAGCATTTTAGTCCTGCCCATTCCGCGTAATCCTGGACAATATCGATCGCGTGTTGGAGATTTTGTTCTATTTCCCCATCGTTTCCTGTATGCGTCCATATTTTTATGTCATCCGCATATAGCGTATGGTTTATACCTTCGACAGTCTTCAATAGCGGCGGTAGGTTCTTCAACGCCAGGTTGAATAAGAAAGGAGAGAGCACTGAGCCCTGCGGAGTTCCCTTGTCTCGCAGCTTAATAGTTTCTGACTGGATGTCTCCTAGATTTATTTCTGCGGTTCTGCCGGTTAGAAAGTCCCTTACGTAATCGTAGGTCCGCTTTCCAGGGGCAGTCTCCGCCAGATTAGTTAGTATGACCTCGTGTTTGATGTTATCGAAGGCTTTATGTAGGTCTAGGCCCAGTATAGTTTTGGCGCCCCCTTTGTTCGGCGGGTCTATGGTGTCTGCTTTGAGCCGAATTCCTGTTAAATTAAAGTTTCTCTCTCTCTCTCTGCTTGCTGCGTTGCCATCAACTTATACTTCCTCTTTATTTCTCGGCTGTAGATTTGCATAACATTTTTTTCGCAGTGTTAACTCTCGGTATTGGTCCTGCAGCCATCTTCATGAGGAAAAAGCGTTTCAAGATGGGGTTGCTTATTGCCTCAGCATTTGCTGCCCCTCTATTTGCAGCGCTGATAACCATCGAATCTCCACAATGGTAGGAATTTACTGAAAAAAAATGTTGATTAAAATATCGCTCTGGATCAAGTGCACACTCGCAAAGCAAACAATTCCAAAAGTTCCGAGTTGCAGAAAGCATGGCGGTTCCGCATTACGAGCTTTTACGCAAGAAAGATCATTAGTTGTTTTTTGTACAAGCACGGAATTCACTGCGAACGATCCTTCATGTTTATGCCGAAAGGAGGTTTTCATAAATCAAGACGACGTGCCGGTTGCAGCAAGGTGCACCATTGTGGCATGTGTCGAGTTGGTAAGGGGTAAAAAAAATGTTTTTATGCTCTGTAGCAATATACCTCGCGCACGTTCGAACACGCCCCGTTCCAAAGGCTTTATCATTTACACATGTCCAAGATATTTATCTCCGCACTTCCCATTTAGACGGTTGCTCGAACTACTTTTCAGTGCGGTCTTGGAAATAGATGCTCACGTGCCTAGGCAGGTAATGGCTGGAGCTGCAGAAGGCTACCGCCCTTATAAAAGTGGTCTATAGACAGTCTGTAGACTTTATAGACATAAGTCTATGGACAGTTTACAGAGTATCTAAAAAAATTTTGTATGGGCGCGCTTGCGTAAGCATTGTAAGGCCTCACTTATCAGACTAAACATGATCCCGTTTTGTTTATTGCGCTTAATATTGAAAACTGCGCTAAACACCACAGAGAGCAAAGAAACAATACACATTGCTCCTGAACTTGTCCTTGTCATGCGATAACCTTACGACGCCTCTCTAGCTAGAAATGCAATAAACCTACCATGTTTTCTAGAACCATTATGAGCGTTCTAATACTATTAGCATCATTACAGCAGCAGTTATTTTGGTGTTCAGGATGTACTTAAGATAACAATACAGAGATAACAGAATTTATACAGAGCACACCACACCCATATTGAAATTCATGGTTGCGTAGCAGCGGAGCTTATGGAGGGGGAGCCTTTTTAAGCATCGACCGCAAAGGTAAAGCTCGGGTCAATGTTGGCGATATTGGGGCTCTTA